>NC_052952.1:5622195-5922195 GCF_013358895.1 Oreochromis aureus | reverse complement strand
CTCTTTGTGCAGCTCCAGAGTTGGTCCTAAGGAAACTGATCAACTTTGCCGACTGCACCGTGTGTTTGGACAAACGGAATGCTAGCGGCAAGATTGAGTTTTACCAGGACCCGCTCTTGTACAAATGCTCCTTCAGAACACGCCTCCATTTTACATATGACAACATCAACTCTAAGATCCCATCTGTCATAAAAGTGAGCCAGCCTGTGATTTTAGGAATAACTCTATAACTGCCATCATTTTTAGCAAAGCTCAACTAAAACCTAAAACGCAAGGAAATGTTAGGGGTTAATATAATTTCAATACGCTGTTGCCCGAAGATTTCATATGATGGAAAAACTTAAATTTCTATTAACAGTTTACAGATGTCAAAGATTAATGTAGCTGACTTTTGTTTGGGCAGCTGTTCTCACATCAATAGCAGGATAATGATTAATATCAGTGAATTGTTGTCAGCCAGTGACTTTAGATATATGTGGAAGACAGCTGCTTGTTTTGGGAAGATTTTACTTCCTACATGAAAATCTAAGGTAACATTATAATTGATCTGAGACATGACTCAAGTAAAATCAGTGTTAGAATTTAGTGCTGTTACTACATACTTTTTGGGCAACCCCCAAAGAGTATGTACTAATCCTACTTTGAGCACCTTAATAAAGATTTGTTAAAGAAATTTCAACCATTTTGTACAAGTGCGGACACTTAGACAAAAGCTCTACTACACTGAGATTTGTTTAGAAAAAAATATATTTAAAAAGTACTAAGAGAAGGTGATTGATGCGTTCTGTATGTTTCATGTAAATCTGTACATTAATCGGATCACGTGTAAAAATCTAATTTATAGCTAACTATTTTTCAGATCCATACCATGGTGGAGAGCCTGAAGTTGTCCATTACCGATCAGCAGCTACCCATGTTTATACGAATCTTAGAGCTAATCATTGCTCTTTACTATGGGGAAATCGGAGCACACAAAGAGGATGAGGGTGAAGAAGGCACTGGGCATGCAAGGGATTCTGGAGCAAGTTTACCTGGTGAGTGAGATTTCTTATTGAAAGCAACAGTAATTCTCTAACACTTTGATTAGTTTGTTATTGTTTTATGTTTAAAACAAGTTTATGACCAATTGGTATGAGCTGTCCACAAAAATTCAGTATCATAATAGTTCTAAAGACATTATCAATGTTTTTTTTAATAGCTAATTGAATTTAAATTTTAGACTTAATCACTAACAACAACTAAAGCATACGTATGTTTTGCTCTATGAACATTTCAGTGGCTAAGTATGCTCCTTATAACCATAACATGTTTGAATCAAGTGACGTACAAAGCAAAATAAATCAAATTTTGCATGGTCTTACTGCATGGTCATCCCATGACTCTGCATGTTGCCTTATTCCGATCAGGGGCTTTGTCTTTTTTATATGTTGCTGTTGTTCCTAAATGGGACATTTAACATCGCTTTGACCATGGTGTGCGCTCCTCCTGCTTTTTCCACAAACAAAATCTGGAGCGTATAACTCGATACAGACCATTGTCATCAGGCCTGATCACCTCCATGTGGTTGGAAGCAGGAGAGAGCAGGATAAGGAGAAGAAACAACGTTGAATCAAACACAGGCCCACCTCTATCTTTCTAATTGGAGCACATGGTAAATCACACTGCTTACGTCCAGCTGTGAAGCAAAACGCATAGGTGCAGTTGTTTAAAGGCAGACACTGAGTTGTACAAAATTGAACACTCACAAAACTGCACTCATTGACATATATTTATACAGTATACTTTGAATAACTGTGGTTATTTAAAAAAAAAACCCAAACATCCCTTTTCCCCTAAACACCCATCTCTCCAAATGCCCAGCCTCATCCCTGCCAAATAGAGCTGGATGAAGTGTCAAGTCCTTCTGGGCTAAATCACCCTCTCTAGCACCAGGAGCAAATTATGGTGGAGTAGAAGTAGTGGGCAGAGGGGAGCGTAGACAGCCCAACACACGGCCCTTTCCTCGCTCGCTCTAACTTGCTCCCTGCCTCTTGGCTTGGAACTTTCGTTGCAAGTTGGCGCAGCTTCCATTTCAGTGTCCAATGCCAGATGTAAGAGTCGGTGTCATGCTACTGCTATGCGGAGCCTCTGAGAATGAATTAGTATCCCATCACAAAAATATACAAGAGGGGACCAGCTCTTGGAACCTGAGCACCCCCAGATCTTGTTATGCTGGAAGTAATCGTCAGAGTGAAGAAGCTGGAGGGGGCAGGGGGGCAATTGTGTGTATATGCACTGTAATAAGTAGGTGTGTGTGTTGAGAGGGCTCCAAACATATTCATAAACATGATTTTAAATGTATGCATTTCAGATTTATGAAATAAAGCTGATTTTTTTCCCCCCTGGAAAAAACTAAGAACAATAAGGCTAAAATGATTTATTCTTTCTAATGACAAAATATAATTTTCCAAACCAGGACAGACAGCCATACATTGAGTCGGAGCACTACACTTGTAGAGACTCAATTGGCTTTCATGCATATTTATTGTTCGTGGGTTATAGTTTGTAGGAAACAGTCATTGTTACATGATTGCTGGAATATGATACCAACATTGTACATAGTACTTCATAACATTCATTGATTTCCCATAGGCTACTTGAGTCTTGCTACATATTCTGGTTCCACTGGCCTGTATGTGCGTTTCATTTATTTACTCTTGCTTTGAGTTGGCTTTTGTAACTGATACTGTTGCACTGATTGAATTTTCCTAGTGTGTTTTTTTTTTTTTTTTTTTTTTTTTTTATAAAATGAGGTTTATTTGTGTGAGGGTGTATATATGTGGTCAAAAGATTGAGTTGAGTGTAAGGAATAAATTCTGTATCTACTGTGTAATGTATTAATAAGCCATGACTTAAGTGGTCTGTTTTAAAAAAAAAAAATCAAAGGGAATATTAATTTTTCCCACATGTGAAGGTGTTTTTCTTTTTGCCAATTATTGAAGTGGAAAAAGCCTTGTAATGTGTTTATGTGCCCATGATTCACTGTGGCTGCATGTTGTTTGTTTGAATCGTTCCCTTTTAGGTAAGAGCCAATGTCTCATTAATGAATAGGCTTGTTAGGTGAAGATTGTGCGATACTTGTGTGTCACTAACCAAAACAACCCTTCGGTTAGGATTACATGGCTAGTTTTCTTACTGTCTGAAATTCAGTGAAGTTTGTGAAAAACACTAAAGAATTAAGTGGTTGGAAACATAGATGACTAACATGCTTGGATGGACCAGCTGGTCACAGCAGTGAAAGTTGTATGGTTTCAAGAAGTATGTGAAGAATTATGAACCGAGGACTGTGGCTGCTGAAGTGTGGCAGGGTGTGTGCATCTCTGTGTAACATACATGAGCCTTTATACTTTATGTCCAATATCATATGTGCATGTGGATGGGACTTGGTGTTTAGTGTTTGCTTTGTAGGAGGGCTTGGCCTCCATGTCCCTTGAAGTGTGCTGAATGGAAAGGACCTTCACACAGGAATCAACCAGAAACCACAGGCTGTGTCAGTGTTACTAACCTCAAGTAGCTCTCTAGTGATAATACATTGGTATGACAGGACATTTTTTTAGTCATTGTTTCGTTTTTTTTGTAATGTTACTGTGAACATGGGATGACCATTGAATTTAGTGGTTTAGTGGTTTCTGCAATTAGAGTTAAAATTGCTTTTACAGTAGTATGATATTAATGTCATGCTGGTAGCAAAAATGATGTAAGTTCAGTCATGAAAAAAAAAGTCATTATGAATGCATTGCACTATGGTATGTGTTTTTTGCATCAGTGGTTAGCTGTTAAGCTTAGATTGAGTATTAACATGTATGCATGTCTACACAAACACCTGCACAATCAGTAGATAGGAGTAGCCTTCACTGAATGGTCAGGTAACAGTCCACCTCTCCCTCTATAAACATGGAGGGACATCTACTGGCCTGTGAGAGCACTGCCTCTTTTTACTACTTTCCCACTCGCTTTCTGTGTCACTGTCTCATACACCGAATCCTTTCCTAGCTTGGACCTACCCTGCTGCTTGAAGACTCTGGACTAAGAGAAATCAACCATGACGCTGACTGTCATGCAGTGCTTCTGAGCTCTACTTAAGGATATATGGACAGATGTTCATAGAGTGCTGCAATACATACATTGTTAGTTGGCAGACACTGATCGTGCTCCCAGAGCAGGGATACTTCACACCTGTGTGGTCATAGTGCTCAACGCCAAGGCAGCATACATTCTGGCCAGACTACATCACCGTTTGGGAATTTTTCACTCACTTCTTTGGCTTAATACTTCAAAGTGTCCTTAAGCTGCTCTGTTTTGATCACTTGATTGGTGATTGTGCTTTTATTTTGATTGCCTTGTAATTCAAATGTAGACTTCGTCAGGCTGTGACGTGAAGTGAAAGAGCTTAACTTGTTAAACTGACACCTCAAAGGCTTCCTTGAGTAAAAACAAAAAAAGGAATGAGCGATGGAATCAGACAGGGAGATTGGGATGGAAAGACAGATAAAAAAGCCATAACATGGGATTTCCAGCTGCCAATTCACAAAGTGAAAGATTTAATTAAAATATGTCATAATTTTCACCGCCTTACCCTCTGGGATTCCTAAGTTGTGACCTCACGGACAATATTGTTTTCTCGTAGAGGACGTGAGGCCACAAGGAATGGAATTACACATTCTTATGTATTGACATCAGCTTCCTCTATCCCAATGTGTATGGAAACATACATGATGGGACCAGTTCAGGGGTGAGGATCAGGAATGGATGGGTCCATGGTGGTTTTTTGACTCCTCAAATGGTAATTGCAGAAAAGTGAAGACTTTTGGTTGTTTTTGTAAACCAACCCCGACAACTTGCCACTCTGTGGATTTTCTACAAAGTAGCCAGAGCTTTAGTCGACTCCACCCCATCTTCCCAAACTTAAAGTTAACACTATTGCTAAGTTTCACCTACACTCCTAGCCAAGCTGTGTTTATGCTAGTGGCTCATAGTTACCTGGACTTCTGCATGGCCTCCATTTTAGTCTGTTGGCTTCTTATCAAACATGTGATTTGACCACTCGCATAACTGAAATTGGCCTGTGCTGTTGGGTCCAGCACAGACTGCCTTGACCACTGGGTCCAGTCAAAGCCCTCCTCTGTCAGGATGCTGGCTGACAGCCTTTGCCCTCTGGCCTCTGCTGGAATGAACTTCCTCTTGCTCTGTGGAATTCATGCAGCAGTGAGTTCATGTAACCCACAAATACTTACACACCTGCATGCTGGAGCATTGGCAGAAACTACTGTGAAACTTCCTTGTTCTCTGCTGTTTTTGTGTGTTCTGTTGACAGCTGAAACAACTTGTTAGAATTAAAATGCCCTGAAGGAAAGGGTAAATGAATTTGTTGTGCCGCCCTGCATACAGACACTTCCATTATCTGCAAGTTTCCCCTCTCTTTAACCAGTTTGTATTCAGAAACTGCCACTTTAAATTGATTTACCTGTTGGGGTAAAAGTGTGCTAAAAAGGAATTACGTGACTGTTTTTTTTTGGGGGGGGGGGTTGCTGATATATATATTTGTCTCTTTTCCCGTTGCCAATTCAACTGCAGTAAAATCCTCAGTTTATGTTTAAATGATATCTAATTAAGACTTTTATCTCCTTCAGGAATGGATGTAGATACGGAAAGGCGATCTAGCCAAGACCTCTACATACAGTCTGGTAATCCTGATGAACCAAACCAAGGTTGGGTGTCCTGGGCTTGGTCCTTCGTTCCAGCCATTGTAAGCACAGAGGAAGAAGGAGAGGATGGTCTCTACCAGCAGCAAGAGACAGGAAGCATCCCCAACAGCTCCCAACACCACACACCCAAAGACCCCATTGTTTCCATAGGCTTCTACTGCACCAAAGCTTCTGTTACCTTCAAGGTAAATAAATGTCCATTTCCACAGGAGTGGATTGAGCATTCATTGGACTTGTGTTAAGCCTGTGACGCTGCTGTTGTTTGTAATATAGCAAGAGTCCATTTATCATTTAAAACAAAGGATTTAACTAAATACTAGCAAATTCTGGAAGTAACCGTCACACTGTAAGGAAAAAAGAAAAAGCTTAAGATGAAAGGAGAATGGCCTCTACAACAGTATAATGATCCTAACCAAGCCTCAATCGGCACAAGCTGAAAGTTTTGGAATGGCCTTCAGTCCTCCCAACAAAATATCAATCAAAATAATACAGAACTGGAAGCATTTGAAACAAGAATAAGAGAAAATCCCATAAACAAGAAATGAAAGACTCCTCACAACTACAAAAAGTATTTACAAGCTAGGATATTTGCCAGAGGAGGTTTTACTAAGTACTGACCATGAAGGGTCATGGACTATATGTAACCCATTGGCTTCTGTAGTCTCAATTTTAAAGCCTCAGTTTAAGCTATTTTGGCTTTTTTGGAGCCAAAGTAACCATATTTCGATGTTGGATTCATAAATTGTATGGGTGCAATGCACAGACCTGCATGCTGGCTAGTTAGCGCTGAGTATAGTCAAGTAAAATACTAGAATTTCACTTAGCAGAAATGAAACACAAACTGCTTTATGATCCGTGCCACACAGGAACCTATATATTTTTCCAGAGAAATGCTCCAAACTGCACCAACATCATGAGCAGGGTCGAGAGGTTTATTTTAGTCACTCGAAATATTGAAGGTGAGGCCTATCAGACAGCTGCCTGTGGCTGCAGCTGCCTGTGGCACACCTGTCAATAAAGCAACCACAATCCTTACTTTAGGCCTTATCAGTATCTGCATCTGTGTTTTTTTCCCCCTACATCACCCCTTGTATAGTTGTTACAAAGAGAGAAAATATGCACAGAGCTCAAAACCGTACTCCCTACCCTTGAATAATGCTTTTACTTCTGTTAACTTATTTTACATTGAAAGCTTTCGCTGTGGGGGACTTGCTTTTCATACATTTCGGATATGAGGTAATTTTTTTGCTACTCTGCCAGTGTAAAAGAACCAGTCTGTCCAGAATCTGTTATGATTTCTACCTTTAGGATGCCTTTATATTAGAATTTTTTGTCTTCAGTGCATTACTGTCACTCTCACTGGCCACCACACAGTTGCATATTTTAATTTTATGGTCAGTTTCATTTTAACTCTCAAAAACTGCTTGATCCTCAGGAAGCCCCAATCCTCTTTGTGTCTCTGTGTGCGGTATAGGGGAGGGCAGTATAACCGCTAACTGGCGTCTCGGGTCACATTAATGTTTTAAACATTATACATGGTATGATGACTATTCAGAAATCGACCCCAAGCTTTAATCCTGCCTGCTCACTCAGAATAGTTGGAATTCATCTGTGTTTCCTGTCAGATTCAGGCACTTTAGATCACATTACTTGTCTTGTGTGTGTGTGTGTATGCATGTGTGTGCATGTGTTTGTGTGCGAGAGCGTATATTACTTGACGGTGTGTGATCAGTAAAGGGGAGGTTTGTCTCAGGCCAAACAGACCTTGGTGTTTTTCTAATAATGTTTAAATTGTTCCTGTATTGTTTGAGTTCTTTTAATCAATTAATTGCCTCTCGTCTGCAATAATTGCACACAGCTGAAAGGATGGTTTTTAAAGCGTTCTTGTCTCTTTCCTACAAGGAAGTATTTAGTATGAAGGAATTTTCATGTCTTTGAACAGCCACTGCTTGAACCTGAGTTTGACATGAATGTGAAATCAGAGAGGTATTTTTAGATTGCTGACGCATTACTCCTCAGATCTCTTTGATTAGAAAAATTGGCAGTGTAATTTAATGACTTTTACTCACATAATGCATAGTTTAGCACTGACCATTTGTTCCCCTCTTTTACTTTTGCATACTTGCCAAACTCTCATTACATGCCAGACCTCATGCCATTTTTCATTTGAAGAAACATTGTTTCTTTAGATTTTTTTTACTTAATTATTGAGCCAATAATTGAATTCAGTTGCTTCCACAGTTGGTTTTAAAACCAAACCAGTGATCGATCCATGTTACAAGGACAGTGTTCACTGTTTTTACATATTAAAGATACCTCATAGAGAATAACTTGATTCCATTCTACTCTGAATAATAATAAATGTGACTTTAGAGGAAAGATATTGGCAGCAGCAGCTTTGTGTATTTGTGCTGCTAACCCGTCTTCTGTCAGCTGTGTTATTTCAGACTTGGGTACAGTCAGAAATGCCCCACCAGACTAGATTGAGAAATTCTATATTCTTATTGGATGTACATTCATAAGGTTTGTCTGCTGATTTGCAGTGATTTACTGTCAGTGCCACTGTCCGCTGATCTGGGCAGACAGATCTTGCCATTACTCACTGGGACTCTCAGGTTGGAGTCAGGTGGCCCCTGCACGTGATTAAACCATCAAAATTGAAAAAAGGGGAAGGGAATGAGGGCGAGAGAGTCTGCTCCATCAGTATGGATAATAGGGCACAGCTGCTTTTTCCTCTACACCTGCTTCCTGTTGAATGGGTTAGGGTCTGCACATTCTGCACTACACCCACCGTTTTGAAAGTAGCCAACCTCAGAAGCATTGCGTTGAACCCTTCTCACCCCGGCCAACTACTTTTGACCAGGTGCTCACTCTGTCTGCTGGCTGTCACGCAGTGCTTCTCAGCTCTACTTAAGGATATATGGAGAGATGTTCATGAGCTTATGTGGTGCAATACATATATTCTTAGCTGGCAGACATTGATTGTACTCACAGAGCGGGGATATTTCACACCTGTGTGATCATAGTGCTCAACTCTAAGGCAGTATACATACTGGCCAGGCTACATCACTGTTTGAAATATTAAGCCAAAGAAGTGAGTGAGATATTCCCCAGTGGCCCTTAAGCCTGGTCTGTTTTGACCAGGTGCTCAGTTTGTCTCTTCCTCTGTACTTCCACTATTACTCAACAACCAAAATTAATATTCTGCTGAACCATTCCCCTTTTATAGTCAGTTTACAAATACAATAAATTGCACATTTCATTTTCCCCTTGGTATGTGAATCGCTTTAGTCATAGTTTTATAGTCATCCCACTAAAGCCAGAGTCTCGTCCAAAAGCAAAGAGGGAATGTCCTGTGGGTTGATGAATGTTCTTGGAATCCAAACAGCACTACAGCTAGCATCTAGTCTCTAATCTAAGAAAATCTTGTTCGGATGCCGTTGTTGGTGGTTTTAAGCATTATTTTTCTCTAGTTCTTCACATCTGACACTTTCAAAGCCTTTGCTTATTTTTCAAATCATGCATTTGTTTTAACTGTCGATGAAACCGTTAATGTCCTCTGCTAACATTTTGAGGCAGTGAAATAAACTGGCCTTTGTCTCATCTAATTTTATTATTTCAATTTTATCACTGCAGTTCTTTTTTGATCCTGCCAAATCACGGCAGGTGAACTATTTAAGACATCAGTATTCATAATCCAATACTTTAATTTTTGGGGGACACCAAGTATATCACTGTTTAATTAAAAAAAGAAGATGAAAAAAATTAAAATATTATTTTCTTGTACTTTTTTTGTTTATGTATAAATTATATTTAGTCTTTTTATTTTTATTTTTCTCTTAGTTGACAGAGACCCAGTCAGAGAGTAGCTACTATAGTCCTCAAAAGGTCAAATCCAAGGAAGTCCTATGTCTAGAGCAAGAGGGAATCACGATTGAGGTAAGTTTAAGTTTATAGTTTCCCCTATCATTTGTGATGTAGTGCATTGTTGTGGGGCTTAACGGAGATAGATATGAATTAATCCATACTCAGTTACACTAAACTGTTACAATTTTTAGCTAATGAGTTATCTGCATATTGTAATTTTTAATTGATATTGTCATTGTAGAAATGAGAGAATAGAAAGTAAATGCCACTTGTTTTGCACATGTCTCAACTACCAACCTCTGTATATTTTTTATATTTTATTTTATTGTTTAATCTATTTAATTTGTAAAATATGTATACACACACACACACACACACACACACACACACACACACACACACACACACACACACACACACACACACACGTAAAAAAACAAAAAAACAAAAACATATTTAGTATACACATCCAGTAATGCATACACTCTTATATTGTACATATATTTATTACACTCAGATTTAGCCATTCTTATATTTTGCTTGTTTTACGTCATTGTATTTTTGCACAACTCTGTTGCTTGTGAAGCTCGCACACAAGAATTTCACTCGCATGTACTGTACCAGTGTACCTGCACATGTGACGTGACAATAAAAGTGATTTGATTTGATTTGATTTGATTTAAATTCTGTGCATTTATTATTAAGGAAAATGTGAAGTTTTTATCCTGATGTAGATTTCAGGCCCCATCATGAATTGTTCCACAACAGTGGCAACATTTACTATTATTCACTCTGAATTTTATCCTTAGCAGCTTTGTTACCTATCACGGCATGGGAAGATCAGTAAAGATACTATTTAGTTACTTACTCATTAGTCACAGTTTGTCTGAAGTTCCTGTTAAATCTCTCCAAGAGTACATGAACAAAGCCTTGCCAACTCACTAATCCTTAGCTTCTTATACACACACTGGAGTCTGAATCAAGCCCACGTCTGATGATTTACCCATTTTCCCTCATTGAAAATATTTTTTAAACCCTTTTCTCTGATTACCTGGTTGGAGTAAGAAAGGGGTTTTGTGCCCCCGGGATTTCTACCAGGTGTGAAAAACAGAGTTTTCCAGTTCCAATTTTTATAATTTATGCCTTGTCTCAACGAGAGAGGTCGAGCAGCCTGAACTAGAACTAAATATGAGTGTTGAAAGGAAAGGGGGTGTCTGGCAAAAAAGGGGAAACTAGGCCTTATAATAATTGTATGGGGAAACATAAAATGTTTTATTAGATTCTCTGTTTAGCTATCTGCTGGGTAAAGCAAAGACACAGAGAGAAGAGAAGGAAAACCACACCTTTGTGGTTGTAGTAGCTGCTGGACTGCTACCGCACTCAAATATGCATCACTCTCAGTCAAAAAGAGAAGCTGCCTTGCTACTCTTTTTTTTTCTTTTTTTTTAAAATCATGACAAAATGAGCCCGCAACCTCAATATAACCACAAACCAGTATAGCATGACTAGTCTTGGTATCCACTATTTTGTCAACACTACATTATACATTTAAAATCTATAATAATGTAGTAGTTAAGCTGGTCAAAGAACATCTGTGAATTATTGAACTCTTCTGTTGTTTATTCCCGTTGGTGTCAGTTGATTGTTTTAAGGCCCATAGATGCCTGGTGTCCTCTTGGCAGAGACTTCTGCAGATTAACAAACAAATTCCCTCATCATTTAGTAAAGTTATTATTGTTTATTATAATCAATTATTCTATTAAAAGACAAAGACACACACACACACACACACACACACACACACACACACACACACACACACAGTTGTATTTTCATATCCTTGTGGGGACATCTAATTGATATAATGCTTTCCCTTGCCGCGCACCCTAACGCTAATCATTAAAAATGAATGCCTAACCCTTAGCCTAAGCATAACCTAGTTGCAGCCCTGACACTAAAACCACATTTTGAGTCTCAAAAACACCTTCAAACTCATGGGGACTGGGATTTTGTCCCCATAAGGGCTGTTGGTCCCCATAAGTATAGTAAAATTCCAGTTCTTGGTCCCCACAAAGATATCACACAACACAGTACACACACACACACACACACACACACACACACATATATATATATATATATATATATATATATATATATATATATATATATACATCCACATAATACATCACGAAGATGGCCCCAACTGACGCGCACAGTGAATAACCTCGCAGCGAAACCCAACGAGGACGAACCACGACGCACGGTATGCACGCAGATAGAGGCACACACACACACATAACACACACATAGGCATATATATAACCAATATATATATATATATATATATATATATATATATATATATATATATATATATATATATATATATATATATATATATATCGGAGATATATATATATATATATATATATATAGGACCCTCAAGCTCCCAGGCCTATATATATATATATATATATATATATATATATATATATATATATATATATATACACACACACTGTGTTCTTGGTGTTAAATCTGAGTTGAGTCTTTCTTTGGGTTTTATTTCAGGTGCTCATGATGGGGAGCCCTTCTTTGATTGCCAAATCGGCTTTGTGGGATGTCGGGCACTTTGCCTGAAAAGCATCATGGGTGTACGAGATTTTGAGGAAAACATGAACCGCCGTGAAGAGGTGAAGAAAGTATTTTTAAAAGATCACATTAATGTTAACTAGGTAAAATTATAGGAACTTTGAGAAATACTAAAAGAATTTAAATAGCCCCAAACACTCAAGCCATGTCGCAGCAGCCTCCACTGTCAGGAAGAGGTTAAAATATTGTGATAAATTTGTTTTTAGTAAAGTTCAAGGTCCCCTTTTTTTAAAAAATAGAACGGAATATAATATAATATGTTATAATATATATTAACAAAATTAGCATTTTTGCTATATTAAATCAATAGTGGGGTCAACTGAGCCTTTTCCTTTTTTTATGAATATGAAATAAATAATCAGATATTGCTTTTTAGGTGTTTGATGCATATATAAACATTTTATTTAAAAAAAATCTTTCTGAATTTTGTTTGTTGTATGGATTATATTGTTTCTTCAGCCTGAAACCTGTCCTCTTTGCTATTCACATTTGTCTTTGAATTTCTCATTTTGTGTGCAGGATGCAGTGTTCTTCAGCTGTGGGGACAGTCTCAGTAGTAAAGGAATGACGTATCTCACCAACTCTCTTTTTGACTATCGGAGCCCAGAGAACAATGGAGTCAGGGCTGAGTTTATCTTGGATGCTGCTAATCACAAGGTCGCAATAACCAGAAGTCTGTGCTATTTTACCCCAAAATACCCCCCCGCCTTTTTCTGGGAAAAATGGACAAAACGCCGTAGCAGACTATGTGTTTCAGATGCAATATGGCTGGAACAAAACTCTGACCTTTGCTGGTCATTTACACAGTCGTAATTAAGTGAAGCACCTATAGCATGCACCCAAAAAAGAAACAGCCTTTACTCTTTGAATAGAGTATAATTTAATTATATTTAACATTTATATATTTTTATATTGTTTGTTTCTTCTACAAAAGTTGAATTGATCTATTAAAAAATAGTAATACTAATTTAGTGTAGTAGAGGAATCTTTTGGTTGTCTAAGTAGTGCTGCTGAAGCCATCATTCTGATTACTCAGCTCACTTCATCAGCCTTTACAGCTCAAGTGTTGACTCTACTTTGAAATATTCATGACCCTCAATGACGCAATTGTTTGGAAATCCAGCCATCCATCTCTTCATGCATAAAGCCTACAACTCAAAGGTTTCAATGTTGATTCATTAGTGATTTTGAAACCAGCATGGCTTTGATCCATAAGAATGCAAGAGCTATTAGGGACCTCCTAATAAATATTACTCATTAACCTGCTTGCCCGATAAGGCTCGTCTGAAATCTCCGTTGAGAGAAACTGTGGGCATGTTTGGCGTGGGGTGTTAAATGTGTAAGGGGGGCCTGTGTAATTCTTTCTCTCCGTTTCCTGCTTGCTCACTCATTCTGAGTGTTTATCAGTGGTTTAGTGTGGTGTAGAAATATAAAAATACTGTGGAAGACAAGGTCAGTGGTTCTTGACCTGCAGACTAATGATGGTGAGCCGTGACCGATACACTAACTCCCAATTTCGTTGTACCCTGTACAATGACAATAAAGGCTATTCTATTCTATTCTATTCTATTCTATTCTATTAAAATGAGATAAATTGGATGTTTTTATCCTATATCTCATTTTCATTTGTAAATAATGACCTAAAATAAATAGCATGGCTATGTAAGAATGCTTTAGTAGTTAGCTTTGTCACTCAGGTTGATGTGACCAGCTGGGATTTTTCTCAGTGGGGTGTATATCTGTTTCTGTTTCCACTATGTTCTTCTTTGCATGGACTGTAGGCCTTATGTGGTTAAAAAAACAAAACTGATGAGGTCTTCCTCAAAGTTTTTTTATAGGTTTTTTTTTAAACATTAATTCAATTGTTGTGTAACTAAGTTACAAAGCTCATTGTTATTATGAATAATCAATTATGTTCTGCAGACTTTTTGCTTACGGGTTCATTGTGTGCTGTTAATAGCTTGTACAATAAATTATGAA
Organism: Oreochromis aureus; assembly: GCF_013358895.1. Classification (NCBI taxonomy): domain Eukaryota; kingdom Metazoa; phylum Chordata; class Actinopteri; order Cichliformes; family Cichlidae; genus Oreochromis; species Oreochromis aureus. The sequence continues at coordinate 5,907,949 of NC_052952.1, read as the reverse complement.
TAACATTTCACAATTTTCATAATGACCACATCAACCATAATCACAGTCATACAGCTTTGATTTGTTAGGAAAAAGTCTTATCATCAAGTAGATAAGATATATATTTCCTTTGGCATATATCCAGCTGAATGAGGAAACTTTCAATTTCTTTTATCAGTAGCCTTTTACTCAATAAATAATAGACTTGGTATCTGGTCAATTCCTTATTTAAGCGTCGTTATTCTGACTGAACGTACTGCTTTTTGCACGAAAAAATCAGTCAAAGAAACCAGACTAAGTTAACACTTTTAATACATGTAATATTACGGACTTCCCTAAAACAAACAAACAAACAAAAAACCCTCTAAATATCCAGCTAAGTGGATCAGTGCTCAGTAACTCTTTATCTCTAATTTGACCCCCACCACCATATCTCCCTTGACCCCAGTCATTGCCACTCTTTAAGGCTATCTGCTTGTTTGCTCCCTTACTGCGATATTTACCCAGCTCTACTTTTGTTTGACAGGAGACCTATACAGAGATAGCGGGCATGCACCGTTTCGGTGCTTTCTACATGGATTATCTCTACACAATGGAGGACAGCAGTGGCAAAGGTATTGTTCTAGTTCATTCTCCCTCGCAGAGCTTGTTTGGTCACCTTGCCACCTCTTCTCTCTTTTTCTTTTTATCTGTCATGTTCCCATTTTCTCTGCCTGGTTCACCCTTTCTTTCTTTCGCTCTTTCCATCTCTTTTCGTCTCTCCTCCCTGTCAAACAAGCCCCATGGAGACTTGAAGAAAGAGCTTGTCTTGTTTCAGTCACAGCCACCTGGTCCTTGACCCTTTCTGTCCTCACTCTCACCCTAAACTTACCTGGAGGGCAACTGTCAGAAGTGTTTAGTCTGTGTTGACACATATTTGAGTTTCTCTCTCCCTGGTGCTTGTTGAAACACTGTTTTCCCTCTGTCTCTTTACCTGTAAGCTCTTGAGAAAGTGAATAGACCTCTCTTGCCTAATTAGATGTCACTCTTCCTGGCAGAAGCCTTAAGACAGACAGCGTTCCTCATTCTTTAGCTGCAACTTTCAGTGTTGTTTTTCCAAGTTAGGAATATCTGACAATCACATTGAGAGATAAGGAATGCTTCCTTCAGTGCAAAATGCTAACTTTTTTATTAAAATCTGGCCGTGATTGATATGCAAATGCTATTAGGTTATCATGCTTTATAAAGTAGAAATGACTGGCTTTGGTTAAACAAACTCAATAACTCAAAAAGTATTTATTTATTCATATGGAGTATGTCACCTGTGTTTTTCTACGTACTGCCCTCTTTTTTTGTGTTTCATTTTAGCTTTTCATGACTTGGCTATTGTTTCCTCAGCTGCTGTCATCTACAGATAATAATCTAAATTAAAAAAAACATTGATACTGTCATTCTGAGCTGTCAAAGTCATTTCTGACGGCAGGATAAGTGTCAGTCTCTTTGGGATGGCTGTGGTTACCCTTGCCAGTTGGAATGCTTCTTTTCTGTTAGTGTTTCTGTTCTTCACGGATACGGACCAGATCCAGTGTCAACTAAACAAATTAGTCTGCATTGCCACAGGTCTAACATAAACTCTGAGTCAACTGAAATAGTAACCGACCCAGGTCACTCTTACCATTGACTTCACATTAGAGTCACGCTGCAGATTAAAAACATTTTTTTATAATCTTTGGAAATTGAGACACTTTTAAATAGTCTAAATCCTAGCTAATTTCAGCCTCCTCATCATTCCAATGACCGTTCTAACTGCAGCCATATGGTCGATATTAGGCTTAATCCATTGCAGCCAAATCTCACAGAAGGGAAGGGGAAGTGGCATTGCCTGTTGCCCTTTTTAAATTTCCAAAATTTAGTGGAAGTTACACCCTCATTGCTTTGAGTTAAAAAAAAAAAAAGAAAAAAAAAGTTACATTCGCATTGTTGACTCTGAGCTGTACTAATGTTCAAGTACAGTGGTGGAATGTAATGGGAATAAAGCCAGTTGTGACCCTTTGTCCTTTTCCTCCCTCACTGCCATTCATCCACCCCCTTCCTTTATTTTTAATTTCTGCCTTTTTATTGCGAGAGAGTTGAGTCTTTTAAGTGGACCTCTGGAACAGGGGCCTGCGATGAATGAAGGGACAGCTGTTGGAGGGAAGTGGACATTTGGAATATTCATCATTTCTGTGGGTCACGGCTATGTGAGCTGCCTCCTGCTGCTGCATTACACTACATCTATCTTTTTTGGGTTTATGCCCAACAGATGACAATATTCTATATTTATACTTCATTAAGAAATGAGATATGGGAAAAATGTTTCTGGCTAAATATTAATGTAAAACAAACAGACAAAAAAAACCCTTATATGTATGAAAGCTGAAAATATGTGTTAATTTTGTTGACTGAGACAAGAGTCCTTAAGTTTATAAGTACATACATTATATATTTTAATCAGGTTATGTATATATGTCTATTTCCACTTGTAGGCTCTCAGGATTTCTCTGGGATGAGCATAGAAGAGGTAGTGCCTGCAGTTCAAGAGACATCCATCAAGAGGCTGGTGGTAGGACCTTTAGACATCAGGTTGCATAGCAGCGCCATCCATCGCATTCTCAAGATGGTCACCTGTGCCATGGACCACGAGTATGAACCCTACTGCAAAGCACAACGAGGTCAGAGATCAAAATTATGCAAATATATATTTTAAAAATATACCTTCTCTGGTCTGGTATTTTACTCACATCTCTTTGTCATACTGTTCGGTGACCAGAAACTGTAACACTTTTCACTTTATAATATTCTCATCGCATTGTTATTTCCTTGCACAACCCATTCTTCAACACACAGCTGTACATGAAAGTACTGACCTTTTGAACCACATAAGGGAGGTTAAGCCAAACACCTTTTGTTAGTGATCATCCCTGCACAGCTATTGATGAGCTCATCCCTGGGATGTTGTGAAAGAACATGGAATGTGTGTCTGTGTGTAATATCTGTAGCAATAACTCTTTTGCAAAAGATTTTTGTGAAATGATAACATCCGTAGGTTTCGGTTGTTTCAGCATCTGTGATAGATAATAGATGATGGTGTAATTACTGTAGCAGTTTTTGTCTTTCGGAGTAGGTCAGCGTGTTCCTTCCTGTTTCTATAAGTGTTTGTACTCTCGAGGGTCAGTATAGTTGGAGCCTCTGAGGGGGGGATTGAGAGGAGATAAGAGGAAGTCAAGGTTGCTATTACAGAAGGAGTAATAGCAACCATTCATCATTTTGTTACAATAAATTATGATTTAGCTATGCAGAACCTAACACTTTAAACAGTCTGGTACCTTAAATAAAAGCTCTATCTCTCTGTTTCGTAGTCAGAAACATTACAGCTAGTATGTATTATTGATTGGACGAAGTTTGCATCTATAGCAACTTATCCTGTCCTTTTTGTATGTGATCCTTTTTATATTCATTGCCAAGAACTTAATAGCTTTCCTTCCCAAAACTAGCTATAAATGGATGCTGAATTGGCTTCATGTTGCCCTGTTGGGAAGGTAAACTACATTTAGTTTGCTCATTTGGATACAAGTTCTTTACATGGTCTAAAAACAATAAAAGAACAATAAAAGTAACAGGACTTTAAGAACTAGAGCTAGAACAGGATATTTCTAGACAGCAATATACCTATGTTATGTTATGTTTTCTTTTTTGCATTATTTTTAGTGTCCATAGTCATGTTTCTGTGCATCATGGGAGCTCCGTCTGTGTTGTAATTTAAATGTTCTCTGTGGGTATTGACTTGAGCCCTGGTATATGAATTGATTGGACATAGCAGTACTAGATCAAGCTGAATGGTGTAGCTTTAGGCCAAAGATCAAAGCAGCTTTGAGATCAAATTCCGAGCCCACCTTGTAGTTGGAAATTTAGCCCAACAGAACCTCCACAGAGCTGAAACTGGCCCATATGTGGGACCAGACCCAAGGCCATAGCAAAGGGTTCAGGTTTGGTCTGCCTTTGACCCTGGTTTAGTGGATCACTGCGCTGGTCACTCCTTACTGTGAGTATTGATCTTAGTAGCCTCTGGTTCATGTTGACTTATTTAACTTTTTTTCTTGCCTCTTTGGGTATTTCTTTGGTTATTGACAGAATGAGTGGTTTTATGAAATAGTTCAAAAAGAATGCTACTGGGAAACAGCCATTGTAATGAATAGCACATGTAGATGCCAGCACTTTTATAGTCCACGTCTCTTTTATTTAGTGTTTGAGTTGGTGGTTTTTGTTGGAAAAGACCTTTTCGTTGTTTTAATGCTATGAGAGGAGCACAGTGGCTGGAGAGGAATGGCACCCACTCAAAGAAATTGGTGTTCTTTACAGCTAACCCTTTCCACTGTAAAACGGTTTTGGGTCTCGAATCCAAATGTCTTTGGCTTTTCCCACTCCCTTACTATTATTTCAAGTAATGCACTACAGGTTGCATTCTTATGGTTAGAAAAACAGCTGTTTTAGTATTAATATTTAGAATGTTATCTCTACATTATGTTAAGTTGTTTTTTCAAAGCTGACTTGTTTCTTGTTATCGTGGCATTATTTCTCCAGAAATGACTGAAGAGAACAGTGGTCCAGCTACTCCAGAAGAGATCTCACATTTGGAGGAATTCATCCCAACTCGACTCACTTGTCTCACTCTGCTCCAAGTCTCAGTCACTGTTTCAATGGCAGAGTTCAACCTTCTACATACACTAATGCCTGTCATCATGGGACACAAGGTAGTGCCAATAGTGAATTCAATTCACACCACACCACATCAAGTCAGAAGACCTACAATGACATATGCACAGCCTCATCTGATGATGTACACTCCTCACTGTTAGTTTGATAGCCCTCAGTTTACCAAGCCCAGCTGCATGACAGGGCAACCTGCTGTCATACCTCGTTCCTCTCCTTGAGAGAACAGAAGTTATAGACAAAACACTTCCCTTTCAGTCAGTTCACTTGGTTGAACACATATAGTGTTGGACATAGATACACACCCTGCAGAACAGCCACCAAACCGGACTCGGACCTACAACAGACTAATGCATGGTAGACCCAGCAGAAAGGGCTGAATCAGCTACTGAAGGGGCTGTCACACCCAAATAATAGAACTGAACAAAAGTGTGCCATGATGAAAAGGGCCAGTGAGGTTGCCATTCCCCCAGTAGAATGTGCTTTCATACAGGGAAGCAAAGGGTATGGTGCTGTATACCTGGGAGATAGCTTCCATAAGATAATGTGAGAGCATCTGTTTAGCTCAAAATCAAAAACCTGGTCACATAAATGCACATGCAGAATGTGGTAAATATAGGTACGTAGGATTGACTAACCTAGCCTGCTCCGCATATTATAGCTGGGTACAGAGCCATAAGTAGACATTGCTTTGATCATGGCATGGCTAGCTTGGGGACAAAATCTAAGAATAAGGGCAGGTGGCTTTTGACTGTCGTTTTCTCCGAAGCAAGGAAAAGCCCTGTGATCTCTGATCACTTCTGAGCTGGTAGAGGACAGGGCCAGTCCACCTGTAGCTGCACCACTGTAAGATGAAACACACAGGGACAGCCGCTGCATCATTCTAGGCTGATGACAAGTCTCCTTACTGAGAATCCAAGTTTGAAATTTATAGCAGTAAGAAAAGGTGGAAGGAGATGAACAGGAGTTGTTAACCGTAAAGCTGATGTCACTGTTCTGGAAAGAAAACTGTAGTATTGAAATTAATGCAAAGTAGAAGTATTTTTACTCGGGTGTTGGTGTTGTTTGGTTGGTTTTGACTTGGACAACAGTATGATCAATATGTGGCATGTTTGTTGTCACTGACAATAATTGTTAAACCTTTCTATATTTTCAACTGTCCAGGTGGCACCATGTCTGGTCTCTGTGGCAGAATTTCAGCCAGTGCGCCCACTACCTTCAGTCCAATTCCAAGTGGAAAGGGTGAATTTTGAACACTCTGTGCCAATGTATGCCCCAGAGCTGGTAACCACTGTCAGCAGTCTCAGCCAGCCTTCTGACAACCTGCTACATCACTGCTATGCACACCTCTACCTCAAGGCAAGTATGAGAATATTCTGCACTCTATAGTATTCTCTCTCCTCACCCCCAAACCAGTAGCGGCACATGGGTGTCCCTTCCTGAGCCTGGTTCTGCTGGAATTTTCTTCCTGTTAAAAGTTTGTTTTTCTTTCCCACTGTCACCAAGTGTTTCAACACAGGAGGTTATCTGATTGTTGTGATTTGGTGCAATATAAGCGAAATTGAATTAAAATTGAATTTGATTCAGATTAAGATCATTCTTGTTGCCATTAAGGACAGAGTTGATGCTAAGTTAAAGGCAATCAGGCTCATTAACAGTATGTGAAAACTGAGCAAATGTCAGTTGCTATCAAAAACCCCAAAAAACTGTCTGTTGAATAAAACAGTTTTAAATTACATCTTACACTTGTTCTCTTGTTTGTCTCATGATTTTAAGCCTCATATATAAATATGGAAAACCAGTACTGTGCCAGGACTCCTTTTCCTTTTTCTTTTTTATTTGCCCATTTATAATTAGCAGTGGTTTGATTCTGTTGGTGTTTTCATTTTGTTTGATTTTACACTTGTCTTTCTGTTTATTGTGTTTCAGTTTGACCAAAACAATGCATCTACTATTTATTTGAAGATGGTTATGTGCACAATAGCATGCTAATTGGTCAGTCACAGTTGTGATCTTATCTTCCCTTTGAAATGATTGGGCCGACCTCTTTAATGACCTTGATGACCCTTTTCACCTGGTCATAAAAATCTCAGCACTCAGTTTCCTGATGAGCACCAGTACATTTCTGGTCTGCCTCATCTGCCAACTGATGGGGTGCAAGAGACTTGTATTAAGCAGCTGTGACATTCCCCTGTTACTATAAAGGTTTTACAGTTTTAGCTTCTAGTTTGAAGATGAAAATATAACATTCACTGTCACTGAAATTTAAAGTTGATTTAAATTTGAAGTTGGGACCAAAAGACAAAATCTTTATTTTCTTAATAGTTTTAAACCACAGCACAAGATTATTTGTCAGCCATGCTTTTATCATGTTGCCTAGTATTGTAAGACCAGCTTCAATAAACAGCTGCATATAACATTCTAGAAAATAGTAGTTTTCTCTCTAATTGTTACTTTTTAACCTGTATACTAGAGTTATCCATGTCCAGTACTCTAAAATAAATTTAAACACTTTGTTTTAGGTTTGTTTCCAGGTTGTAACCTCTGATTTTCAGTTTACCCGAAGTCCTTAGTCTGTCATTGAGTACACATATCCAAAAAGAAAAAAACAGAAAAGGATTTTGCTAAAGAATCCAATCAACTTTTTAGGGAGTTTGGATAATAGATTGGGTGTAATTTGTCATCTTTTCATTCTGGCCTGGTATTGCTTGAGTGTGTTTTTAAGGCAGGATGTTTACTGTACGTCATGCTGGTAGTCCTTATCACAGGGTCACTGCAGGGTTAACAGTCATCTGGTCAGTGGCCAATGATCATTGTGACCAATCAGCCAATCGTTGTCTGTAACCATTAAGGTTCTCAGTCTCCATCTGGGTTTTTGCACTGGGATCATGACAGGGTGGAGGTCATTCTAGCTACAATTCACCCAATTCAGGAAGTGATTTGAAAAGGGTATAAACTAAGGCTTATCTAAATCTGTGTTTTATTGACGCTGGCTGTCAGAGCTTAGGTATCTGTGTTGAGGGTAGTGTTAGCCATTGTCCTACTTTTACATGATTGCAGGCAAAAGCTTTAAGTGAGTCTGTTTGCTCAACAAGAGACCTACCACAGAAGTTAACGGTCATGTTAAAGTTTGGTTTATTTGAATCATGACTTAAACTGCTGAATAGCGATCAGAAATTTAGTTTCCCATAGGAAGCTGAGTGTTTTGTGTGGGTAATTGAATTTAAATGTGACGTTTTTTATGTCTACATCTTTATCTAGTAATTGATATGTTAGAACCAAAGGCCATTTGTCCTATTATAAAGAAGTTATTGTTTTCCAGCATTTTGTCTGCTGGCTTGTTGATCTACACAGAAAAATGATCTAGTTCACCTTTACAGCAGCTGGATGCTGGACAGCTGGGCCCAGCCATCATCTCTTACCTCCAATATTAAACAGGACTTTACCACCATGTGCTATCAACAGTATGTAAACACTGGGCTGGGAGTATATTATATGTGGCTTCCAGGAGCTTGGATAATGAGAATAAGATTGTGAGACCCACACCTGCTATGGCAAACAGCAGAGTTAGGCAGTGGTTTATTTTTCTTGCTGCTGTTGATGTCTTTCTAATTTTTTGTCTTTTTTTTAATAAAACATTACTTTGTACATTCATATATTTGTTACTGTAGCCAGATAAAAAGTGTTAAAGACTCATTATTAACCCTATCCTCATTAACTGTGACAGGTCAAGTACAGGCTAAAAAGTTAAATTGGGTTTAATGCAAATTCAAGAGAGTAAACCTTTTTATATTTTTTTATTTTGTAAAATTAACTGTCATTGTGAGAGGAGTACTGTGGCAGGTATACAGTTCTCTATACCTCTGTGGACAGATTATGTTCAGCAGGATAGTGCTGCAATGTCCAAGATTGTCTCAAAATTGTGTAGTAAGGGTCAAAGGAAATGAAAGTTGGGGTGTTTAATATGCTAAATACTCTATATTAAATGTGTTCTGTATTGTACTGGGGCGCATAAGTCCACCAAATTGGACATTTAAAAAAAAATTCCAGCCAAGATAGTATATCTGGTGCTGTTTTTTACCTGGTAAAACTGTCATCACCTCCTCCTACAGACACCCTATGCCACCTACTTCAGAAGTACTTTTTCCATAATTTAATAATTATGAAATCATGCAGGATCTTGTTTAAATCTTATAGGGTAGGGGACAAAAGACAAACCAAAACTTTCTCCATGCTGGAAAAATGTGGCTGACTGAATATAGATATTTAATCAGTGCAAATTTTATGGAGAAGCCTACTGTAGCAAGGACTACCACACATGTGCTTTTGAGTACCTTGACACATTTTTATAGGTCTGTCTATGGAGACTTGTCGATGAAATAATGTCACAAATATGTAAGGTCAAAATGAAGGCCAAGGTTGACTATGGGTTTGGTCTGCATCTTATGGGTCCGGTGTGTGCTGGTGTGATCCTATCACATGATCATCTTCTTTTTTTTCTCCCAGTGTATTTGTGAATTCACTCAGTGTTTTTTCAGCACAATGAGGAGTTATTTCCCCTCTGTCTTCTCCCTTCATTTCTTTGCCTTTATGTCTTTGCAGGTGTTTGGGTTCCAGGCAGGGTTGACATGCCAGGATAAAGGATCTTTTCTACCTCTCATCCCCATCATCCCTTCGTTTAGTACTGCACTCTATGGAAAACTTATTCAGATGCCTGCATTGTGGTGAGTTTTTAGCAGTTATATAACTGATTAAGTCTGCAAATTGCTAAAAACCCAGTGTACATGCAGGGCATATTTCAAGTTCTGATGAAAATAGAAATGTTATTGTTTCACCGGCCAGTGCCTGTAAAAGTTGTGTGAGGCACAAAAAAATTAACATAATAATGATAGCATCATTTCTAACAGTCGCCAGACGATTTAATCTATTTAAGATGTATTGTGTGATCATGGAGGCAAAACATATAGGAAATGTTTACATATATATATATTTATGCTAATGTGGCTATATGTGTACTTGGCTGTTTGTAAACAATGTGTGAGGTCAGGCCCTTGTATTGTATTTTATAAAGATGTGCAATCTCTTGTGGGTTGTGGATCTGAGGGTATTTAAAGTAATGGATGAGGCAGTTTTTCAGCAGTCATGTGGGAAAACAGAACAACCGTCAGTGTGGAATAACTGCAACAGTTTCCTTACTTTGAAACACAAGAAGAAGAAAGACAGTGTTGTCTAGGGACATGAAAAAGTTGCTGCCTTTTTTTCCTTTTTTTTCTCTCTTTTTTTTTGTTTACCAGACAGATGACTCATTGGAGATGTCTTTTAGCAGGAGGAAGAGACTTCAGAAGTTAAAGGAAAGGGATGAAGGAAAAGGAGACAATGTTTAGAGTTTGAGGATGGAACAGTTGGACAAATGGAGGATTTGAGCGGTGAGAGTAGTAAAGATGGAAAGGAAGAGGAACTGTTGGTACAGCAGTAAACACTCTATGTGGAGGCTGTAGACAGAATCGGGGGAAGAATTTACAGTTCTTAGTTTTTCTATGTTTAAGGTAAATAAACAGTTTTTAACTACAACTCTATTAACGCTATTAGTCATGAGGTTCAGTCATAAAGCTCTGCAGCTCTGCTGATAAAAAACAAAATCTGTGCCTTGTTCAAAGTTAGTTACTATCTCCTAAATGGCTAAAAGGTATCCTTATGCAGTAATACTTGACCTGTAGCACTCGTGCTGATGTTAGATGACTTCCTGGAAGTCCTGCTCTGGCTACTTCCTCATACATATTTAATTTTCATCAAGTTCAAACTTGCAAAAAGGGCAAATATCAACTTGTGTCAAACTAACCCAAGCTTCAAGCTGAGCTGATGAGAGTCGAATCTCTGGCTGCAATCCAGAAACCAATCAGAATTTTTATTTTTCTGTACACTGAAAATTTACAAATGTATAACTGAAATAAAGATGAAGATGAGCACCAGAACAGTAGGCCTTTCCAGGTCATAAGTGCAACCAGGAGCATCCCTGTCACTTTTTCATCAATCATGTTGGACACCGTGAATTGATCCCGCAGGATTACTGACCTGAACATGTACCACAGTTCAGTTGACCTGAACTGTGGTACATGTCATCATATATGCTGTGGCAGTGCATTAAAAGTCATGGGTTTTTTGCCTCACACAATTGTCAGTCACTATACATATTTCCCAGTTTGGACGTCCAGTGACATTGTGAATTTGAAGATACATAGTGCTTTGTATTTCATTTCTAATTTTGTTGCATATTGGTAATACGTATATCATCAAATTTTAATTTTAGATTAAGATAACCTTAGTAAATTCAAAATGCAGTTTTTAACTGATGATTTTATTTATTAAAATTAAGAGTCCTATCCAATATCACCTGGCCCTTTCCTTAGATATTAATAAAGTATTCTGATTATGATTCAGTTTCACTTCCCACACTCAGGTCTAATTACTGCTAGATTCGATGAATCAAGAAATCACTTAAATAGAACCTGTCTGGCAAGGTGAAGCAAGGCAGTACATCATGCTATGATCTAAAGAAACAAAGTTGTGACCTGATTCTAACCACAATTCTGAAACCAAGCCTTAATCCGACAAGCTCGCATGGGTTAGAGTACAGTCAGGTTAAGGTCCCCACCAAGATATACTGTTCATGCAACACTTGTCTAGGCAAAGTAAGTGTTATAGTAGGAAATCTGTGCAAGAGCACAAGCTTAGAAGCCGATTTACCCCAATTAGTTGAGATCTAAACCTGTCGGAGCTGCAGATGGTTTTGACTTTTACTAACCTTGTCTCACGGCACTACAGTATATATGCTACCAAACAACTTTCACTCATTTCACTTTTCTTTTTCTTTTTAACAGTTGTCTATTTTACTGTCACTCACTGTATTTTAGATGGGCTGGATTTGTTGCTTAGTGTTATTAGTTTTGTCATTTGAGAGGTAATGTGACTTCTATTTGACCCTGTTCGTCTAAGCAAGAGGCAAGAAAGCCTGCTTCTTGACCTGTGTATTGCAAGTCAGAAACTAATAAACACAATGTGATAGTTTGCTCCTAGAAGAATGATGAAGAACAGGTTTGACAGAGTGCAGACAGTAGTTAGAAGAGATAGATGTGAGTGGTTGTTTAACTGCTCACAGTTGGAATGTTTGAATAGTCAAAAAATGAATTAATGTTTTCCATTTCTTTTTTTTCTGTAGCTTTCATAATGTTGGATACTCTTTTATGGGTCAGAATGAAAAGATAGAAATGGCCACTGATTGAGAGTTGGTCTTAATTTCATTTGACCCCTGGCCTCAGAGTGTTTAAACTCTTGGCCCATTTCAAATTAAAACTCACACCACTTGTAATGGGAGTTGTGTTAAAGATTGTATGCGTTCATGGCAGACCGACAGCTAGAGGCTTCCTTTTGCAACAGAAAAGGCTGAGCCCGAGAGTGATACACTGGGTCACTATGGCAGCCAGAAGATGCACTCCACCAGGTGGTAGTGTTTAAATTAACTCTGCTGGTATTTGTTTTGGGAGGGCTTGTCGTAGCTGATGCAACTTTAACAGCATCCCTTTCCAAGATGTTCTCTTCTCTGACCAGACACTGAGCAGAGCTATGCACGCTTCTGAAGTTTAAAATAACAGAAAGTGTGGAGCATTGTCTGTGAGTAGGAGACACACACACACATACACACACTCAGGTGCCAGTAGGCAGCCAGCTCTTGCCTAAGTATGTATGACTGCCAGGTAATCATGGTAGATTTGAGGGACACTGAGTGTCTATGAAGACCACGCACCTCTGCTGATGAGCTGGCCCATGAGTGCATAGCTCAGATTTCCTTAAGTCTCACCACAAAGGCTCCCACTTCTCACAGTTGGTAACAAGGGGCTTTCACTGGGGAAATTACACTGCCTTGACATGTTCTCCCTGTCTGCCTTGGATTTCGTTGGGCATGGGGTTATATGTATGCGAGACCTCTGGGACTTTGTCTCTGCAGTTTTTAAATACAATGAAATTTTAGGAAAGTATAATTGCTCTGCAGCAGACTCTGACCTTGTAGTTTTCCATGCTGAAATCACCTAACATGAAGGCAGCCAAATGTCTTCTTGTTTTGTTGGTTGAAACGTCCAAGAAGTATCCAGGTGGTTGGTACAATCTTTCTTGTCAGCATTACTTAGGATGGGCACTCACTTGTGTTGTTTTAGCCTTGTACACTTGGCTTAATGCTATGGAGGAATTTTTGTTGTTTTAGTGTAGAAATGTTGGATTGAACTGAATAGGTTGAAAACTGCACAAAAAAACTGGTCTGTTGGTTTTCCTAACATTGACAAAGTTTGCTCTCTAGCCAACCCATGACAGTGTATTTAGACACCATTAATGAGTAATATATAACTACAAGTGAATGCTGTCTTATTGGTAAACATTAAGCTTAGGTCTACTTGATCACTGTCAGTTGATTTCAGGCTGAGGTGTAGAGGTAAATTCTTACAGTAGGTGCTGGCTGAAACACTGAGATAATATGTCTTTAAAGATGGCACCACAAACTTTACCCACCTGAAGAGTGAATCAGGGCTTTTGCCAGTTTTGAAAATTATTCTGTGTTGTTCTTATTTAAATTAGTATGATAATCTAATGATCACTTCTAATTCCAGCCCCACCTCCTGTGGTTTGAAAGAAGGCAAAAAAGGCAAGTCAAGGTATAAACATAGCAAGGTACATTTGAGTTAATCCCACACTCCCATAAATACAAATAGAAAGCTTTTGCATATATAGCATGTGTCACTCATTTATTAAGGCTATTCTCCTACCATATACATTGGTCCACTTCATATGATTAAATCAGCTGTTTCTTCCGGTCCACTTTAAGGAATTTAAATCTCTGCTGCATCGTCATAGTTAACTATAAATATACTAAATACTAAAACTATATGTAATGAAACAGACAGAAGTTAATAGACAAAAACAAAATAAATTAAATTAAAAACTAAAGAATAAGAGCTAAAGGAACTTCCATGAAAGTTTTGACCTTTGTCACTGTGATGATACAATACTTAATTATATCTATAATACTATAATTATAGAGACTACAACTAAAATCAATAAAAAGTAAACTAACTCAAAATTAAAAAATAAGAGCTAATTAGAAAATGTAAACTGTAATAACTCAGGGTTAGGTCTTGTGTTTTCAGCACAGCTGAACATAGCTGAGAAGAAGAGCATCAAAAGGTCAATTCGCATTCTGTTTTTTCTAAACTTTTTTGTTAAACAAACTCTGCAATCTATCAAACTCATGCAAAGAACTGTGGAAGAAGTCTGTCTTCTTAATATGGTAAATGGTAAATAGACTGGTTCTTATAGAGCGCTGTTCTACACAATCTGAGCACTCAAAGCGTTTTACACAACTTGTACATTTACCCAATCAATCTACACTGTTTCTAAGTGCTTTCTATCTAAAGTTCATGCTCATGAATATACACTAGCATGAACTAATCAAATTAAAATCATTAGATTTCCAAAAGCCAAAAACCCTCTAAAATGCACTTTTAGTTCTGGTAAATTAAGGAGCAGCCGAGAGGCGTTGGGTTGTTCAGTGAAAGCTAATATATTGGCCCCCCAACTTCACAAGGACTCTGCAGCATGTCTCAATTGGTTTGGCTGTTAAAGCTGTTATTCAAGATAGAAAAAGAGTGGGAGGAGGAAGGGAATGTTAGAAGTGCCACCTGCATCGATCTCTCCAAAACCTAACCTCACTCTCACTCAGACACATGAGCACACATACACATACACACTTGAGCTCACACCATATAATATTGCTTATGCAGGGCCACCTGACTGCAGCAACATATGGAGACAGGCCAAGGCCGGGGCCCACCAACCAACCAAGCAACAAACCAGCAGCAGCTTAGTGTGGTTCGTCGCATTGCAGGCCATAATTCAAGCCCATGCCAGCTTTTATGTGGCATTTTTAGCAGCCCCTGTTACTCGTTCAGCTATTTCTTAGGGGATAATTTCCTAAAGTATGTGACATTACAGGTGCATGTTATATAGCCACAGAAAGGTGAGTTACTTTGCAAACGGTTTAGAATAGAAAAGAATGTTGGTTTTCCCTTGATATCTAATTATTGGTCCAAGTCTATTACACTGTCAATAGTTAGTTCAGCTTTTAATGCTACCAGTAGGGTTTTTATGTGAAGTTGAGAAGTACATACTACTATGTCTGGACCAGTAGTCTAGACTCTAGATTAGCTCATGTTGTGATTTATGAAGGCTGCTTGAGGCATCTGAGGCATGAGGCTTCTGGTGTGATTGTAATGCCTCATTACTCCTGTTCATAGTTAGTCATAGCAAGCTGCTCCTGGTCTGTGTCTCCAAGCACAGCCAAGAACAGGAGGACAAATGCTTTCTGTGTCCTTGAGTAGAGATCCAACTCAAATTTAGCAAATATACATGAACAGCATTTACTGCTGAGAACATTGACTGTGGCTGTTATATTTGTCCAATAGCCATTTTGGCAGACAATATCATTAAGAAGTTGAACTGGATAATCATTTTGGCTAAAGAAGCCTGATTTGGGAGTTGCTGCTGGTTGGGGAAAAACACATTTGTGTCCTCTGAGTATACATTTTAATTACAAATTATAATGATTTTTGCATGATGTCATACAGGCAGCTACTGCATCAACCATTGTGTTGTTCCACTAACCTTTGAGAAGTGTTGATTTCCTAATCAAGGAATCATTAAAAGGGCCTCAGTTAAGACCTTGCTCATCAAGGTTTTTGTGTGGGCAGGGTTAATGTTATAGTGAGCTGTCACTGTATGGTGTAGGATAATTGAATGACCTCAAATCAGCATGTGGTTCCTGTGGTCATGCTCAGCTTTGAGTTGTAGTTCAGAGGCCACAAGAGCAGTGGGGAATTCATTTGGCTCAACAAGGCAACACATGCTCCCTGTTCTTGCAGAAACATGGAAATGTTTTCCGAACATTTTCACATGTTGAAGTCGAATGGACGTGGGCATAAACTGCAACAAGTAGTCTTTATGTATTAACAGGTGTGCATTAAAAGCCTGGAATGACATATGATGTAATATTGTTCCACTTTTCACTCTGAAGCATCTGACTGTAAAGGATTGTGAGCTGCAGGGTAAAACATCATATTTCTTGTGGCACAGTCTATAAACTATTTTGGCCAACTTTGTGGTAAGGATTTTTTCTCCTCTGCATCTGCTTTCAGATGCTTTTATTTGGTTTTCTAGCTGACAGAGATCAGTGGATATATTGAAGAACGTTGTATTAAGGGTATGCCATTGGCAAATGCAAGACTTGTGCTCGTAGTGATTGATATCCTTATTCTTATGGAGACTGTGCTGGTCTTGAGCAGTCAGACTGGTCCGTCCTAGAATAATCATAGTCACTATATACTTACCCCTGTGATTGCAAGTGTCATTTGGTGGCTTAAATCAACATGGGTTTAGAACCAGCCCTAAACGGCATGTTATGTTTTCAAGAAACAATATTTTGCAGTCCAAGAATGTCTGTTGAATTTAAACTTAACCACAAACTTTATTTGTATATATAGATGAGGGCTAAGATGGTGGATTCAGGAGCAGCTGTAGATGTTTTCAGTTGACTGAAAGATTCTATTAATTCCTGAATTAGTCATCTGAGGAACTGAAGCTTGAGGGAGGGAAAACAGTGGGAAATGGGGAAGGATACATGGATTATCAGCTCTGAGTGGATTATCATCTACTGTGGTGTGCATTCCACTGTCCTTTCCTCCTCACCAGCCCCACAATACTGGTCCACTGCTTCCTAGAAAGAAGCTCATTCACTTTTTACTGCATGAGAAGAAAACTACAAGTGGTAATAAGGCTTGGAGTAATGAATGATGTCACCATGATAAAGTAAGTCTAAGCTTCATTTAGCTAAGCAGCGTGGAGTTAAAAAAAATTGTATAATTCCTTCTTGTCATGCACATGAAAGTCAAAGACAATGGAGGAGAGGAGGTGGTCCATTCACTTGGGTTACGAAAGGATTGTGAGAGGAAAAGCCAGTGCTTTATTGACTGCTGCAGTTGTTATAATAAAGGGACAGTCCAAAGCAAAATTTGTATACCATAAATATGCTAATAGGTTTGCAGTCTGTAGATTGAGGTTCTCGTATCTTTGTGTCCTTGACAAAAACCGCATGTCTACCACAGCTGGACAGAGGCAGGAAGCTATACACACACACACCATTATGCAAACACATACACAGGCCTCTTGATATGTTTTCCTTTAACGCCTGATGAACCACGTCATTGCCATTTTCTCGCCTTGCGGTCTGCAGCTGTCTGCACAACTTGATTAAAACATTTCTTTTAGTAATCCCTGTGTAATGAAGCCCTCTCCTGAGAATGGATCTCAGTGCATGTATTCATGTGTGTCCATGTGAGGTTGTGTGCATACGTGTGTGATTTGGGTCAGGGGTGCTCCAGATGGGAGGAACGGGAGGGCTGCGTCTGTGTCTATGTGTGAGAGACGAGAGAGAGTGTTGGGTTCTGTGAAGAGTTTCGGCTGTTCTGAAATGCACACACTGAACACCTTTGACCCAAAGGAACTACAAAACTTTGAGCCGTGGCTACACGTACAGTCCACGTCTCCCGCTAACTCATTCGCTGACCCTCTACATAGCTGTTAAAGATGCTGGCTATGTTACAGAGTGCTGATTGTTGCAAATCAACACAAGACTGACTTGAAAATACCTTGAATATGGTGCAAAGGAAGGTGAAGGCAATCCAGCACCAGAACTTTAAAAGAAATTCCTTGTCACTCATAATGTGTAACCTAACTATATGATGGAAAGATTATTTAATTAAAAAAAATCTCCTTATTGATCACTACACTAACTATTTATCTGTACAATTGAAGAATCCAGAGCCCAGTTTGATTCAAAATTCAAGTCATAATCATGCATAAATTTTAAGGGACATAAAATTTTTCAAATTATATCACCAAGTTGTAAGTTATACCTCGTTTTGCTAAAAATATAATTTAGGTTTTCTTTCTACATGAGGCTTAGCTGCAGCTGCAGCTACATTTCTCATAAGACCAATGACATAGACCATGTACAGTCAATAAAATAAATTACTGGAAAGAATTATGAGTGTGAACGGTACCTTTAAATGAGTTTCTTGTCTATCATTTTTCAAGAGGTTTATTTATCCATGTTTGACTGGATCACTTTTCTGTAGTAGTGTTTTTTCAGTCTCTTTAGATGCAAGCCATTTAACCCAATCGACCTCCAGGTGGCAAAATGATAAAAAGTTTTCCCCTCCCTCCCAGTTGGTCACTTAGGTGTTTTTGTTCAGTGTGAAGTGCTTACATGATTTATAATCTTCGTTTGGAGGCTTTGCAAGACACTGTAGTGTGTCTTTTGTAGTAAGATAAAAGAGGGGACTTTAGAGCAGCCCATAAGTCACTCTGGTTATTTTCAAGAGGGGGTCAGTGACCTTGGCTCAGAGAGATTGGGAATTCTCCAGTACTTCAGATCAGTCTGCACCACAAAGAAAAAAGGACAAAAGGTACAAGCTGTCAGTCTTCCCTTCCCTCCACCTGGAGTCTAAATCCCTCCATAGAAGCTCTGGAAATAGTAGTAGAGGATTTTGTCAACTAGTTGAGTTGGGAAATGTTTGTATTAGTTAATTAAGGTGAGGTGTGACAGTGAGTGATTTGAAGAAACTTTAGATAACTGGTCTCAGGACAGTGGCTATCTGTTGTATCTATCAGACAAATATGTCAGCCCATAATGGATTGCATTGGTGTTACTGTGGACTTTGTAAATAGGTTCAGATAAGTTAAAGTCAAGAGAAAGTCTCACATTGTCAGCCTTGTCAAAACTGATTGACTGTCCTATTTTCATTTTTTAAAACTGCCTTTAATTTAACATTCATCATGTTGCACTTTTAACAGTTTATATTGGTGAAGGTTTTTATGAGTAATTTCCCATTTAGCCCCCTTGGAGAAAAAAAAAATCCTCTGTGCCAGGGAACGGATCTCTGTGCGAGTGTGCCTTTTTCTTTTTCTGTAGTCTATGGAGAGACCAGACACCTTGCTCCACATTTACTGCTGATGTCCCAGAACCCACAGCTGTCTATGTTGTTGTGTTTTGGAAAGAGTGAGGCAACTGATTTTTGGTACTGTACAGGATATGAGTAATAAGAAAATGTAGGTTCTGGAAACTGTGCGCAGGTTCCAAGCTTGTATTCTGGGACACTATGTAAACCATTAGGACCAGCTGCACCTGGCAATAGTCCTTCAATCTCACAAGATGCTGATCTTTAAAAAATGAATTTTCTTGTAACATGAGGACTTGCTTTTTTTAAATTTCTCACTTATTGTCTTTTTCGAAACATCTTCATGAATGCCAACATATCAGGATTGGAACCAATTACTGAACATTTATGCAACACAAACCAGCTTTCTTTAATTATTCTACCTTCATTTTTTTCTGTAAAAGTACAAAGCAACAACATATCAGTTACATAATCTATTCCTGCTTGAGTTTGTACTGGAGCTTTTCCACATACTTCCTTTAATGAGACTCCCATTTAATGTATTATTTTACCTGAAGACTAACATAGACTTGCAAGTCTGTATTCTTATGCTACATATGCTTGTTGTTTTCCCCTTGTTCTTTTTTGTGTTCTCTGCATGGCTTAATCGTGTTTTTCTTGTTCTTTTTCTGTTTTCCCCTTGTTTCACTCTGGTTGAAGAACATGCTTCCTTTCAGTATTATAGATGCTTAGCATAGTGCATCTTTTCAGACTTAAGTGTTGGCACCTAATTTTATAACTGCTCCAGTTGCAGGTTGTTAGAGCAGCAGCCCTTGTCAGCCGTAGCCTCATTACTCCTGCTCATTATGCTCTGGCCCACTAACCTGCTCGTACTGGTTTATAGTGTTACAAAGCTTGTGTTTCACCATGTGTTGGCATGCAGATGTATGTGCATTTTTGCCAACATTATTTATTTGTGTCTGGACAGGTATATGCATTTTTGTGGTTATGTGTGGCCTAAAGCAGCAGTTAAAGCTCGATAGCTATACCCCAGCTGTACTTGTCTAAATATAGCTGTGACTACAGTCATATTAGACCAGGATGCTGATGCTGATGCACCATTAAGACCACTGGCCTAAAAGAATGTCAACTATGATTATGTGAAATATTTATTGTGGGTTTCCAAAAAAACAAAAAAAATGTTAAGGATGCTAACCAAAGTATTTGGTTATCATGTTATTTTTTTCTAGCTTCTATTATATTTCAATAATTCTTTTATTGGCTTAAATATACATTATAATCTGTTCCTGCTTCGTGTCCAGATTTGGTCCTGTGCACAGAGGAAACAAGCTAGGCAAACAGTACCACAGCTGGTGTGGTACTTTTAGCTCTGACTCATGCTTCAGCCCAACTTCATGCCCTGTTTGCTTGATTTGGACTGAGACTCCAGCCAGTCAACTAGTTGTTCACCAGAAAGGTCAGGATGTGTTAGTCCTGGTCTAGTTCTGACTCCAGCAGGGAACAGATGGGAAATATGGCCTAATGTTTCTGAAATACATCAGAGGAAAGCTGAAATTGAAATACCAAATTTTCTCCTTTTCCTGACTAATTTTAATTTCCTTTTAACATATTCCTGGTGGCATTTTAATGAAAAAGTTATTGACTTAAAGGACCACTGTGAGGTCAGAGACAGGCTATTCAATGAGGCACTGAAGTTAAAGCCAAGAGCCTGAGTTAGGACCTAAAATGGGTTGTGGGCACCCTTCTGGTAGGTCTCCACATTATAGTATAGAATAGTTTTCTCTAATGAGTTTTGCTCCCCAAGCTACAGACTAATAGGCATTCTGCATTATAACAGTAAAATACATGTTAGTTATTGTTAGTTCCATTGTGCATAGCTGATGTATGTTTCAAGGCAAATATTTTAATGTTGTTTGTTACTGCAGGTGATGCTGCAGGTGTTATTTTGAATCTTTTTGAGGGGGTTTTTCCCCCACAAAGCTTGCGGCAACAGTGAGACACTGCCTGCCAGAAAGCTGTTTACCATGTTGCAGCAAGAAACACTGACCGTGCCAGCTACTTAATGAAATCCGATGAGTGCCTGGCTGTCTTCGCATACAGCATTCCCAAAACACCCTAATGAGAGTTTCTGTTTCTCATTTGAATCCAAGATCCAAGTTGCTGTTCGCAAAGAATTGGGCATAATATAATAAAAACAGGTGCATAATTAAAGTTTTAGGGGACCACATGCACATGACAGCTCCCCTTAAATGCTATAAACACTCAAATAAGCCAACAAACTTTCATCCCTTGCCAGTCCTCTCATTGAAGTGGCTTTGCAGGCACATTTGCTCTGCATGTGGGGACATTGTTGTTGCCGGCTTCCCTTCACTTTCTTTTGTTCAGCTGCAGTATCTTGCTATGTGCACATACAGTGTGCACATATTTGAACGCACAAAAGCACACGAAAAACTATTTGATTGATGTCTTGTTGTATAGCATGCAACAGTAGTGACTTTTAATAGCAGAAAAGCATGACATGGCATGGTGTGCTATGTTGCCAAATCCACCACATGTAGGCACAGAATTTTAAACTTATATGTGTGCCGTCAAGGTAAACTCATTGACCCAATCAGGTTTGAATTTTCTTTCTTCCTGTGTTTTTCCTGTAGCCTTACATCTCTCTTTATCAAACGCGCTCTCACTTTCTGTCTTGTAGAAGACACAGCAGATGCTTAAGAAATCTGGGTCTGCCTGTGTGCAGCTAACTGCTCATGTCACCCTGCCGAACCACCCAGGAGCAGAAGAAAGGGAAAGATAAAGAGACTTGAAGAAAGAGAGGGAGGGAAGCAGAGAAGTTAAATGATTGCAGAGCTGCTGAGCACAGAGAAAGGCCTTGTGACATGTCCCACACTCAGAACTGGGACCAGACCAAAATGGGTGCGTGATTAAATGAACTGTGATGCTCGCTCCTGACACGCTGCAGCCATCGTTTGAATTAGTCACAGTTCTATTTTCAATGAAACCTCCACTCGTAGGGCAGATTCTATTACAATATGTACTCAAGTGAACACACATGCAATACATAGATGGGTATCTGTGCTGGTGGCACTGCCAGTCCTCAAAGTCCTAGACCAAGAAACTTTAGTTCCACTCCTCTTTTCCTGCCTTGAGAACATGAGAGGAAAACAGGAGTGGAACTAAAGAGACTTGTTTGACTGTGCTTAGTTCAGCCTGCCTAGCCTCAGGCTTTTCTATAAGTAGTAAAAAGGAAAGCACAAAGACAACATTTCTGATGTTTCTGATATTAAAATAATTTCTTATAATAAAAGTGCAAAACACCCGATAGAACATCACAACCAGTTTTTGCAAAGATTAGGTGTTTGGTGTTTAAATAAAGCATCCCTGAAGGAATTTCAGATGTAAAGATAGGAAGGGTTCTTCACCTTATCAAATTACATATTTCTAAATGTAAAATCACAAATAATAGACATCTGTGCTATGCGATATCATTAAAAGATTAAGAGAATCTGGAAAAATGTCTGTATGCAAAGAACCAAGGTCAAACTCGTTACTGAATGGCAATGATCACTGCAGACATTTTGTTCTGAGAAATCCATTGGCAATGGATTTCTAAGGGGTTAGACACAATTCATTGCTTCATCCACAAGTGGAAATTAAAGCTCTACCATGCAAAGAGAAAAAAAGAAAAGTCAAAAGCCAAACCCAGAAACATCATCAACTACTTTGGGACACAACTTGTTTGAGATGGAGTGAAACTAAGTGGAAACTGTTCTCTGATCTGTTTGGAAATCATGGATGCTGTGTTTTTGGGGATAAAAAAGGGGGACGGGACTATCCAGCTTATTATCAGCACAGAGTTTAAAGCTGGCATCTGTAATGGTATAGTGGTAGATATGGATATGGTTATCTTGCAAAGGTTTTATTCATGCTGAAAGACACAAACAGGGTTAGGAACAACTTACTTTATGCTGCCCCTGCTCAGGATGTCCTTCTCAGGGAGAGCCTTGTTTATTTCAGCAAGACACTCCCAAACCATATTCTGGACAGTTCTACAATTGCACGGCTCTTCAGTTAGTCTAGATGCTAAACTGACTAAACACATCACCCGTTAAAATATTTGCCAGATTATACAATGAGAAATGCTACAAAGGAGGCCCTGAACTGTTAAACAGCTAAACTCTTACATCAAGGAAAAATGGGGAAAGGTTTGGATATAAGGTCCAAAGCAGCTGTTCTTAACTCCCTCACGCTGTTGTTAAAAGAAGAGTTGATGCAACATGATTGTGATACATGCCCCTGTACCAAGTGCTTGCAACATCTTGCCATCAAATTCAAAATCGGAGTACAGTTTACAAAAAAAAATCACATTTCTCGTTTAAATCATTGTTTTTCTTTTTAGTTCTGCTGCAAAAATAAACATTTGTAATTAACTTTGGATTAAAAACAAGTCATGAAACAAAATCTGTTTTGATTATTTTGTTTAGGTTTTTTTTTACATTTTACACAGCATGCTAACTTTTTTGAAGACTGGGTTGTAAATGAAAAAAAATGAAAAAAAGCAAGTGTGTGTGTGTCAGACGAGAAATGAGAGCATGCTCTGCTGAATTTCTGATGGACAGAGGCCTGGAGGACTCCATCGGACTGTGGTGTTACCTCATCCCCCTGAACGCTCAACTCATCAGCTCGTCATACGCGCAGACTCACACAAACTCGCTCCCTCCACACTCTTGGAGACAGATGAAATATTAAAGGCGTAGAGATTCTTTTCAGGGTCGGGTTTCTGGGCTGTACATCTTTTCACATAAATCATCATCACAGTTTTGACGGAGGGGAGGGAAGGGTCGACAAACTAAACCTACCTGCCAAGTAACTAAGGAAAGCTTGGCTCACACTTGGTACTTCTTCAATTTACTATTGGAATGTAGTTCTACTTATTTGGCCCTTGGCGCTATCAATGAGCTGTTTTATATTGTGATGTGATATTGATGGATTTGTGGAAGCTGTGAACCATTTGTTTCCACCAGTGTCTGTTTCATTTAGAGTGTATTGGCATTTATGTGTATCTGACTCTGTCTTGTCCCTTTTCTTGCAGGAGCAAAAGGTCTTCAGTCCCCACCACAGAGTTTATTTTTGAACTTCCCCACTTCACTATACAGGCCACAAGGGCCCAGACACTTTTGCTCCAAACAATCTGTCAGAGCTGGACCCACAGCATGGTCAACGGAGCGCCAGTGACACTTAATGAAAGTCTGCTCACTGAAGTGTACAAGGCTCCAGGTGAGTAACATGAGACAATACAAAGCTTGCCTTGCCTTTGCTAATAGCAAAACCACTTAACACAGAAATCCAGATTTATTCTTTTCTTTCCCCCACAAAACGGTACGTCCAGATGAACAGAATCAACTTTTGGAGATTTACTTTCCTGGATGATTGAGAATGCATCAAGACATTCTTTTCTTGCCCCTGACCAAGCTCATAATAATAATAATAATAATACTAGTCTTTTTCTACTGCTCTTTGATCTGCTTACACTGTAGTGATTGTAGGTTGAGGCCTGTCTACATAGAGGAGACAGAGTAGGACTCAAATACATTTCAAAACATCTTCTCAACACTGAAAATCACTTCTAGTTGGATTTTTGTGTGTGTGATGAATTTGCTTCTATTTCTTATTTGTGCATGTGTATCTTACACTGACACTAGTTGTACAGTGGCTTCTTCTTTCTGTGAAGAGTTATCAGAGTAGAAAAGACATGTTTATAATTGCTTACCAGGGGAACGCTCTATGTTTTTTAGTTGTTATAATAATGCCGTTGTTACTGTAAGGTAGCAATATTTCTGCAATGGCAGCTAAGTCACTTGATTTATTATATCCTTTTAATGGCTCAGTAGTGATGGAACAAAGAACAAACATACTCATCTGGTCTCTTTTAGACCAGAGTATTAGATGTTAAGGCATTCATTGTTGTTCTTGATTTATTGTACATTTTGTGAGGATAACTCTCGTTTATCCTCGCAAACTTCATTTATCGTCCTTTGTTTATTTGTACCAGTAAATTGTCAGGAAAGATATATTGAACTGGCTAATATTAAAAGTGATTTGACTTTCTTATGAAAACTTTTCCAGTTATTTCTGAGGGCACAGCACATTTGTCAGACTGTCACTGATGGGAAAACAAGCCAACTCGATAGCATTGAACTCTGGGCAAATTGGCATGCACGCATCCAGAACTGAAGTTCTCCAAGTATGCACGAGTTCACACGAGAAGATCAACTTGTCTTATTGGTGCCCAATGTGGGCTGCTGGACCTGCAGCTGAGACCAAATTAACTCTGAAATGCTTCATGTCACCTAGGGTGTCTTAATGGTCAAATAATAAATTTTGTCCCTTGTTAAAGAAAGGTAGGGGAGTCTGAATTCAATAAAACAGTAGCGTTTCTCATGACGGTAGCATCTGGACAGTCCTCTGGAGGGCCTGGGATTTTCCAACTCATTAGGATCATGTTGTTTGGTATGCCGTCAACATTCTCCCCCAGTCAAGCCAGCCAAGCTACCTTTTTCACCGTTGTGTAGCCGCCAAAATTTATGAAGCTGGTCTCCCGTGGAGTGAAGTCAAATATTCCTCTCCCCTCATTTTGCCTTTCGCTTGGAACAGGGCTTGAATAGCGACATGGAGAAACATTTGCACATCTGGTCCATGTGCTGGCAGGCTAGAAAAGGAGCAGTGGGGGCTTAGAAGAAAAGAAAGTTTGAGCTTAAAAGGCATGAGACTTGAGGAGAATAGGTGGTGTGCTGGGTAAGTATATGTAGGGAAAATACTCAGCAATAATTCCTATGATATAACCAAAAATGTCTAGTACTATATCTGCTTTTGCAATTTCGGGAACACTCATACCTTAAGGGAGATGTGTGCTGTGCGGTTGGTAAGAAAATGAAGTTTGCCACGGCGACACCAGCCGCTGTTTTTCTGTAAGTGTGACTTACTGGCTCACTGGCTGCAGATATTTGTGGTAGAGGTGGCAGTTTTGATGCAACACAAGATTTGGGTTTAAACCATGAGATTGTTCTTGTGTCCCCAACTGCTGTAGCAGTCATCAAGGTATTGCCAGCATACAACTGATACACAAACGCTGAAGCTAAATACTGAAGACGGCAAACAAAATCTGTTCACTTTGAACATATGCTTTTTCATTCTTTTAGGAATTTGTCCTCCCTTCTCTCCTTTTGATGTTGCAAAGTTTTTCAATAGGGGAAGGTGTTTCATATTGAAGTCTAGCTGATAACACAGATGGTCAGTGTCCTTCGCGGGAGGGAAACATTTAGGTATGAGAATTAATTTGATGACCAAAAGAAATTCCACATTTCAGCATTTCATGGGCAAATTCAACAGCTTCAGTTTTAATCTCAAGGCACTGACAGACTGTAAAATATTCAAAAATATTAAGAGCAACATTCAGAGACTAAAATTCATTGCAGCTGACTGGAACACAGCCGCTAGGACTTGTAATACTTTGAGTTACTGTGGTGCTCAGTGGCAACTACAGGAATAACACAGCGCACAGCACATGCAGTGTAATCTGTGTTTCACAAGACCAGATATGAGTAAAATCAGAAAACAAACCGTAAAATTATATTTTCCTTGTCACTCGATTGCATGTCTGCATGGTTTATCACACAGCTGTCTGTGGGACAGTGTTGATTTCCAGTGAGCTTGGACATTACTCCAACATTCTCCTTTGCATTCCAGTGAAGCCCACACTAGTATTGTATTTTATTGGTGAGCCATGCAGCAAACAGTATGTCATTATTGGTGTCTCTAGCTGAAAATGGACAGGTGTGTGCCCATATGTGCTTGCATCAGTGCATGCACGCTTACACTATGTGCCTCTGTGCTCAGAAGGTTAGCATCAGCTGTGTTGGTTTGGCTCTACTTTACTTCACTCCTCATTCGTAACTTATATTTTGGTTTAGAACCTAGTATTTTTCCCTTTTAACCTTCATCTCAATTTATTTATGTATTTTTCTTATACTCTTAAATCTTCTCTGTTGACAACTTTTATTTTATTCCCAATTCTTTTTGCATTTGTCACTTGCTCCTCTTTTGTAGTCTCCTCTTTTTTTTGTAATTGTCAGAATTCCCAGTTCTATGTTATATGCATGTTCTAATGTCTATATACATCATGCATGTTATTGTGGTTTGTAGAAGCAGCAGTAGTAACAGTAGTAGCCAGTAATTCCTGTCTACCAATACTTTTACCCACTACTAACCTCAGATTCGGCAACACACTGACCACAGTGACCTCCCACATCTTACTCAACTCTTTGCAGTTCTGTGTGAGTGTAAAATACGCCGGGCGTAAGTATTGTGTTTATGTGTCTGATTTTGGTATTGGAAAAGTTTAATCCACCCAGATTCTTTTTGTCATTGCTAATTGCTGACCACATTAGGCTCTCACATGTATTTCTACTGACATCTCAAGGATATATTATTGAAAGCAGTCTGAATGAATAACCAGTTTACACTCAGCACTGGTACAAACCCTGATTAGAAAAAGATGATAATTATGAATAAGCCTTGTGCCCTTTCCTGGTTTCATTCAAGTCTGTGTGTGTAGTTAAGTATTTCTGTCTTCGTCACATCTGTGACAGAGCAACAATTCCATATACCACAAGTGCACACCCTTAGAGCAGCTCATTTAAATAACAAATTTTATATAGTGGATGTTTTTTTTCTTTTTTGCCTGCACCTCTTTTAAACATGAGCAGTGTTTAAAAAGCTCAAAAGTAATTTTTTAACCTATGTTATTTGAGTTATAGGTGAGCAGTATAAACTTTCTACTGTCCAGACTTTTGCCCTTGACTGTAACTTTGGTTCTCACTTCCTTATTTTACTCTACAAGGCTATATTTGAAAGATAAAAGATCAAAGCTATTTAAATTAGCATAAAATTGGCATTTCCACCAGTGATGGATTGAACTTTAATGTAGCTACCACAGCTGGTTTTCCGGCCTTGGAGCTCTGTGGTGGTCTGGACTACGACAAGAAGAGGGAGGTCTGGTAAAAGTTGGTTGGTGGTGGTCACCAGTCATGCTTTAGATGATTGCTGGGTGATATACGAGCTGTGACATAGCTTTAGCGTGACAGACATGAGGGGAAAAGAACAGAGGAAGAGAGAGTGAATGATATAATGAGCAAGATGAAAAATGAAAGAAAAAGGAACATAAAGGTTGAAGGGAAAAGTGACAGAATGAAATAAAGAGGGTGAGAGTGTGGGGCCAACTGTGCCCAGAAATACAACTGGTCATTGGCTTGCTTTATTAATCCCAGGTCTGGCACCTAATTGCGTGTCAGGTTAGGCACACAGGCAGAGAAGCGTGCATATTTGCAAATGCACAATGTATTCCTACCTCCATCTTAAATGGATCATATATATATAACTTCTGAACATATGATCCCATTTAAGGCAAATAATCAAGACTATGTTCTCACTGCATAGCAACTACAGGCATGTTGATAATGTTAGTAAGAGACGTATGCTCTCACTCATTTAACCGTATCATTATTAAAACAAGTCCTTTGTTTTTAGTTCTCCCTACACTTACCATGGTGGGGTGAGGAGAAGGGTTCGGGGGGAGAGAGGGGAGTCAGGACAAAGATGGAGAAACGATTGGGGAAAAACAAACCTCCCAAGTCTATTCAGGGTCGCATTGGGGGAGACGTATTTATGCTTTTCTTCACACTGATATCTCCCGTTGCTTGGAAACAAATATGATCTTTGCGACCACGTCAACAATAGTTTTATGCATTTTTGCACTGCATGAAAAAGGCTGCTCCTGTCATGGCCAGCAGTTTATATCCCTGTGATCTAACTGCCTGTGATGCTGTGGCACAATAAATATCGGTAATAGCTCATTGTTATCAGAGGGGGGGAAATTTTTCACATTGTCCTGTCACCTGTGTAATCTGATGCCTCGTATGTTTTAGATTTTATGTTTTCTGGTCCCAGAATTTGCCCATCTGTCTTTGCTACCTCCTCCTTCCTCTGTTTTTTTTTCTCTTGTGCGCCACTAATAATGCAGCTGTTGGTAGCATGCTTCTGGCTATAAGACTGAACACAGGAGGTTGCACTCTCTCAGTTTTTCATTGTTTTCCTGTGTAGATTTTGGCTGACACAGGCTTATTACTCACAACCTTAATGTTTCTCATCTATTAATCAAGACAAGTCAGAGGAACATGCAGCTTTGCCCCGTCATCTAATGAGCCCATACACTTAGCTCATGGAGATTGTTTTGATAGTTCTTTTTGATTGTTCTCCTGTGAAGAAAGGAAGGACAACAGCCTTTTTTATGGTCTGCGGTTGTCACAAATGTCAGTAAAGGGTTGAGAAGCTTAATGAAAACCCTGAGATGTCTGTTTCAGCGTGGCCTGGCCTCTCACTCAAGTATCCATATTTCTTTGAAGAGGTAACTTATTGGTTTGAGAGAAATTTCTGCCTGTCTACTTGTCTTCTTCACGGATTGACATCAGGGCAGGAAGAAAGCAGGAGGAAAAGAAAGAAAGAAGGCTTTTTTCATCCGTTTTTCAACCTTATTTCTGACATAAAAAACACGTCGTGTCAGCATCAGAGAATTGATAAATAAATCTTGGCTGGAACTTGAGACGGTTCTTGTCAATGAAAACTTCAATGAGCTACAGACGGGCTCGCTCCACTTCTGGCAGATTGTGATGATGTTTTAAGTCAGTCCAGACTTCCCTGCTTTTCTTGTGTCTTCATGAAGAATTCTGCTCTTTCTCTGTTGTTCGCTTTAGTCCTGAGCTAATCAGAGAGGCCAGCGGAGTCGATGCAAAGCAGAAGTTTGCTGTGTTGTCCCACAATTAAACATTGGATTACATGAAAATTTATACGTTTAATGGGATGAGAGGGACAGGAAGTGCCTGAGGTCTGGTTGCAATAACATATCAAGCGTAACTTTCACTAAACTGCTTTGCACATGTATGCACAGATGCAAAATATCTATATGTATACGCATTTCCACATCAAAGTTGGTTTGGTGAGCTTAAGCATTCATAGGGGGACATCATGCTTGTCTTTTCTCACCATGGTTGTCCATTTATCATGCCTCTTTTCCTCATACCGTCCACAAAAGTTAGCTGAAATTCCGCCAAGTAGTTTCTTCCCCTTGTTTGTTTGAATTGTAGCTCACTTTTTCTATCATGGGAAATGAGATGTGATTCCAGGCATGTTGAGGAACATGGACGATCCCAGTGCAGAATCTGGAATTCTGAGTTTTGACTTATTTCTTCCTTCTCTGATATGAATGTTTGATGGTGTCATTTAGTTGAACACTAAATCCAACTGAGCATTGACACGCACTATAGTACTTTAATTAGTGCTTAATTTAAAGAACTACTGTACTTTTTAGAAGCCTGATTACTGCTAAGCATGCCACACATGGGATAAGAAAATTTTCTACAGATTTAAGCTTTTGCCCATTAGAGTTGGAATCATGAGCTCATCTCTCCCTGAAGTGTTAAACTGAAATATGATATGAAAATCCCACATAGACTTGTCCCCTTTTAGCCTCTAAAGTATGTCACCCACAGATGATGTAATAAACAGATCCCAAAGTGTGAACAGTTTTTTGAAAGTATAGATTATTTAAAGATTGTTGTGTTGTGTGTATATAATAAAGGTTCTGCATTTATGGATATTGTACTGATTGTAAACATTAAAGCTATTAGAGCCGTTGATGAAGAATAAAAATCAAAAGAGTGACATTACACATATTACAGCATAATGTTTTGATAACAGAGATAGGTAATTCTTAATAAAAACTCAATACAAGCACACACCAAAGGGAAGAACATCTCTGAGACTTTAAATGAAAAACACTAAAAGGCTAATAGACTTTAAAGCTCTCGCAGCAGACTCTCTGAATGTTACCAATCAATGACAGCCTCAAATAAATCTGTTTGTATTTATGTCATCTGGTAGTGTCTGCAGAGCTGGCTCCCTGCTGTGAGCCAACCGCCCCATCTGAGGGTAGTGACTAGTGCCGACTGAGCACATAGCTCCACGTCACAGAGCCATAAATTTCCACTGTAACTCCCATTGAAGTGTCTCAGCAGCACCAAAACCCCAGTCACGTCTTGGCTACCACCACACACAGACACAGTCAGCCTCTGCAAAGCTCAGACATAAATATTGATCTCATTGGATTATTGATAAACAAGAATGCTCTGCTCGTTTTCTCTTTAATTCTCCCCTCATAAGGCAAGTGGAGTGAGGAGAAGAAAGCTTGTGAAAGAGGACAAGAATAAGTTATAGAGATGCAGAGATCTAGAGAGCGCGAGAGAGAACGGATAGTAATCCAGAGTTGGATTTCAGCAATAGAGGGGACTGGTTTAGCGTCATTAGCTGTGGTCTGTAGTTTCGAGCATCTCTCATGGTGAAACCACACTGGTATTCCATCCTGGCATCTGCTTCAAAGCTAGAATGCCCCTGTTTCTTATGCTAACCAAATTTGTCAGAGCAGCATTAGGCTGGGGATATGGGAGATTGAGAGGCAGACCTTCTCATCCAGAACTGTGTTTTAATGACCTATCTTACCACCGACTAATCATTTCCTTACAAGTGGCAATGGGGGAATCATCTATGTCACGGCACATGTTTGTCTATCACATTTAGCACATCTGTCGCCCCCTTTCTCTCACACTCTCTCTCTTTCCCTCATCTTACTTCTTTTATAACTCTCCATTCAGTGTTGCTCTTCATCCCCTTCCTCCCACCACCCCCACCACCCCAACCCTATCCAACCACTGTCTTCCAAACCTCACTGCCTAGGCACATTAGTATTGGCCAAATTGCTTCCGCATGAAGACTCCTTAATTGTGGTAATTCAGTGGCAGAGAGAACCACAGTTTGAATGTGTGGAGAACATGTGTCACTGCTTCAGTGGGCCGACAGAAAAGCCAGCAGCACCTGGAGGGGATGGAAATCAAGAAAATTAGACCCCCAGCTTCTGCTACCGCCGGCACTTATACCCCATCATTGTCTTTATACCATGACGGTTATAGGGAGCGAGTACCGCTTGCACACACCGCTACCGCTGTAACCTTCATTCAGTGAGGTAGGAGCAGCTTGACTGGGATTTTGTCATGTGTGTAAAGAAACCCATTATTTTTGTTTACAGACACTTGCTTGCTTGCTTTTCTGTTTTCTGTCTCACCACCCAACTTAAAAAAAAAAACAAAAAAACAATTGTTCCTAATATGCAAAGCCCCCCTCAAAAAAACAACCCAAACTCTGGCAGCAATTACTGGTTATATAAACTGCCCAGCTCCTTCATCTATCTACAAACAGCTGTTGTTGTTGTTTACATCTGTTTGAAATCAAACATGCATATTCTTCCTGTGTGCAGATATTCTTACAGCTTTAACCTGTGCTAAATAGTAGTTGTGATATCTGATTTTTTTCTAACTGCAATCCCTTCAAATATCAATTATAATTTAGCTCAGCTCAGTTTATTTTTATTTATATAGTGTTAAATCACAACACGTGTCATATCAACGCAATTTCATATGAAAGATCTTCGGATGGAACCATAATGAACTTTTAATGCATCCCCCAAAAGTACCTCAATGTCATTTTTACTATCATAAAAATCAGTTCTTGTTAGCGTAGTAATTCGATTTTTTCTTTCTCTAATGCAGACCTTTGTTTGAGTAACAAAGCTGCTCTCTTTTTAGCTTTAACTGCATAACAAACCACTACTGGTTCACCTTGTCTGTTTTCCTGTCCCACTCTCTCAGCATGTGTCTACATTTTTGCTGTGTGTCAGTTCTGGGCAAGATGCCAGCAGACCTGCTCCTACTTACTGCTTCTACTTCAGCCCCTCCTGACTTAGGAGAGACAGTTATTGTTTCTGCATCAGCACTTAATGGCTCAGCTGGCTGCTTTCAGGCTACCCAACTTGTCTATGTCTACCTCTTTTTCTGTCAGCCCCCTAGCTGCTGTGGGCTCATTGCCAACCTTGGAGGTTTTAATACTTTAGGTTCTTTTCCCTTCTTTGTCTGTCTTTCCCTTTTCACCTGCCCGTTATGGTTTTGAGATAATTTACATCCTTTTTTAAACTTGTTTCCATCACATATAAAGCTGGTCATTAATGCATGGAGTATGTAGCTGCAAAGAGGGAGGGTACTTAAAACACAGCTTTTAATAGTTGTTCTAGCACAAGTCTTATAGCTTGGTTTATACTGTATGTTGTATCATTATCTCTTTTTTGTCTGTCTTTTTTCAGACTTTTTATATGATGTAGTATTTAAAGAATAGAAAAACTAAACATTTTTTATACAGCATCATAAATGAAAGTAAAACTATTTCTGGGTTTTGTGAATACAGACTAAAAGAAATGGTTCGCATCTTGAGGTAGAATATTGCCTGGTCCACCATTATAGGCAGACAACTTTCCCATAGCCTTCCCCAAAGCTGTGAGAGCAGGACATGTTGGAATGTGTAAAGCATGGCTTTCAAGCCTGCAGATGTGCTGCATATATATACTGAACCATGGACACGGCAACTATTGAGGTATGCAGAAAGGAAAGAAAGTACCCTCCACTTCCCATACGGTGCATGTGTTAGTGTGTGCATTCTGCTTTTTTGCATCAGCTCTTTCTACCCCTCTTTATTGACTTTTAGTCCCCCTTCCCTTCATCTTCTCCGCACTTTCTCATTGGTGTTTTCTATGGCAAATCCAGCTGCCCACGGTTGCACCCTTTGTGTTTGATGGAGTGCCATACTCTCTGGCCCCTAGCTGTGTGTTTATGTACTTCTTGCACCTGCCTTTGCTTGACGAGTAACAGTACCACACACATTCACTCACTCAGTCAGTCACACTGACACACTCTATACACACTCTACCCCAACATACACACATGAATCACACAGGATACTGCTGTTTAAGCCAACAAACTACCTACCCTTGTGTTTTTACTCTTCCTGTGTACCCCACATTTTATAGTCCTAACAGCTGGACAAAACATTGCTTGGAGCTCCCCCATGCAACAACCACCAATCCAGCAGGTGCACAGTGCCCTTAGGACATCTATGTGGGCAAGGCGGATATGTTATAGTGATACCTCTAGTGCCATTTATCAAAGAGAACACCGAGTTGAAGAAAAGGCCCCTGTCATGTTACAGATTGGCTTGCACTTTTAACATCTTCGTCTTGTCCAGGCTCTGGGGAACAGTCGAGGCAACTCATCATTGTTGATGTCATTTTTCTTTTAGTGCTGTGTTGAAAAAGGCCAAATGGTCACTGAGTCTGGTTATTCATTCTCCATGAATAGGCTACTCTTTCAGGGTAGATGGGTCATGTGTTTTTAGGTTCACTCAGATACACTAAATGATATAGCCAAATGTCTTGGGCAATGCTTTTATGGCAAATACATATAGCTATATTGTTTCTAGTGGGAGAAGTAAACCTAACTTTATGTAGTACATATATCATTTTTAGTCGTTCCCTCTGGTCCTTGGCCACATGAACTAATCTTGAAATCAGTGTTTCATGTATATACACGTGTATCCGTATGAACATAAATGTATGGGAATTTTCACATACATTCTTTGAAGACCAAAGTTGCTTCCCTGGTTTAAAATGACTGAAATTGTGTACTTGGGACACCCCCTTGGTTGCGTGGAGTACAGACTCACTGATTAGTGTTTGGTTGATAATTAAGGTGCCAACTCTGCAGCTCTGCTGATTCTTAGGTTAAAATTAGAAGTGGGAAAGAAACTTTTAAAGAGCAAAATCACCCTCATCATTTGGATGCCATTAGTTTGCAATAGAGCATGCTGAAGATTTTGAGAGTGGTGTTGTTTTATTTTACAAGGTTTACATTGGGCATTACCATTTACTTAAAAGATTGATATCTATATATTTGTCAAACTGTACTGCAGTGTAAATAGAAAGTGGCTCCAAGACAAAGATATTCATTACTGGTTGCCAGTATTACAGCCTCAGCCTAAACAGAATAAGGCAGCTAAATGCACAGAGTGGTTGCACAGCACTGCTCTGTTTGACCTGTAGATATATTAAGTGGGAGACAGAGAGACAGGAGGAGGGTTATTAACATAACCATCTTCCATCTGGTCTCACAGAGGGCCTCTCAGACAGCAGGTGAAGAGGTTGATGGGCAATTTGTCTGAGAGAGAGAGGAGGGAAGTCAGTGGTTAGAGATTTTTAGCAATTTTCAATAATTCCCCCGGTTAAGTGTGCTATGTGTGTGACTACTCAAACATGCCCTACTTCACACTGCTGATTTACGGTAAAACTACATTTGAATTTTTAGTTGATCGGGCTTTACGCAGCAAAGAAAAATACTGTGTGCTATGTTGGTGTAAAACAGCCCACCCAATTTACCACTGGTTATACAGTGTTTAGATTTTTTAGTCACCTGTGTAAGAAGGAAATTTGTTATATAATATCTGTGTGTATACAAAAGAGTTTGAGAGGATAAAACTAGTAGGGGGTGGCTCAGGAATTAGAGCTTGTCCTACACTTATCAAAAGGTTGTTTTCATCCTGGGCTGAGTAGGTGTCCAAATGTAGACATAAGTTTGCATACTTACTTGCATACTGGATGGTAAGGTATGGGCAAGTTACCGAACCTCGAGTTGCCCTTCAAGCATCCATTGCCGTGAGTGATCATTTAAGTTAAAAGTGCTTTTGCATAGAACAAAACGCTTGTATGTACATGTGTGTGAGAGATTTGCAGTAGAAAGTGTTTCACATGCTAAACTTGAGTTTATTTATGTTGATGTTGAACCTTTTATTTTTTTTGCTGTTTGCTCAGTGATTTTACCATCCCTTGGCCAACACATGACAGAAAAAGCCCCAGAAAGTTGTAAACTCGACTGAAAAAGTGCTGTGGACACTTGTAGGAAATAAAGCACAATCACTGTATGAGAGGATTATTTGAGAAGGAAAGCCTTATTGGAACAGGTGATGCAAGAATTAAATGTGATTCCCTTGGACAGTTCCAGCTTACTGGAAGAATGTAGCATGTGATGAATGGATCCTCCTCTCCTCTCTCAACAGGCGGTTTGGCACATAACTTCCTTAACTCCACAGTATCTTTTAGTCATCCAGCTATGTCTCCCTGCTTCTCCTGTTATGTGTTTGAAATAGCCTCTCACCATAGAAATAACACTGACATATCATAATAGAGAATATGTAATTCCTAGCCGCATTGCAAACAGTTTCATTTTGGAAAGATGGAAGACAGGAGGTTCTTCCACACTAGGCTGCCATTAAGAGAAGTAATCATAGAGTGAGGAACACTTGAGGCTCCTGTGATGTAATGCTGGTGTGAAGTGAGCTGTACTTGACACTAAGCTGAATACAAGCGTGACTATATGGGATATTGTTTTGGAAATAAACTATTACTCATGACAAGTTAATTAGATCTCTTTTTATCATGATTTTTAGGCATAACAGTATGGGTGTGATGTCAGACTGTCTTGTATCCAAAATGATCTAAACGTTTTCACAGGAAAGGAGAAATTCAAATAATAAACAAAGATAACCTCTGTAAATTTTCAGACCCTGTCCGTTTGTACTCACAAGAAGATATAACATTAAAGAAAATAATAACTCTAACTATGGACTGGCGTAAACTTTAAAACTAAGAAGGTGCATGATCTATTTTAGAAAAAATGCCCAGTGTTGTTTGTCGTTGTTTTTTTTCTAACAGGAGGTTTATAGCTGACCTTAATATGCAAATGTATTTTAATTCAGATTATGTGTCAAAGAGATGCGCTATCAGTTATACCGTTGAAAACAGAGGACACCTTTTCTTGATATCTGTGTTTAAGAGCACCTGGCTGGTCAAGAACAATTAAAGGCCAATCAGGTGTTTAACTAAGTCACAGAAGCGGTCCTTAAACCTGCCGGACTGCAGTTCATTTTCACTTTTTTTCACTTTTTTTATTAGGTGTGAAATATCCAGGCCCGTCACCGACTCTCGAAGGCTCGGTCCAAAACCTGGAGCTGAAGTTCTGCAGCCGTGCGACGGTGAAATGTGCCTCAGGAACCGTGGGAGCTGTAAAAGTGTGCGCCAGGACCCCAGGTGTGTGCAGCTGTGCCCTGTTAAAACTTTACTGCCTGTGTAGGAGGGAAAGAGTGAGACAGACTAGACTCTTCTTTTACTTTCTTTAACTTATGCTTTTACACACTCCACTCTGTCTTGCTCCCTCTCGTTTTCCTGCTCAGTCTTTATGTTGATTTCTTTCCAGCTATGTGATTCAGTTGCTGTTTTCTCCTGGGGCGCTGTCATTGGGCTGTGGCCATGTCTTTGATGGCAAGGATGTTATTGGAGCTAGTGTCATAGCATAGAGTTCATGAGGTCAAGCTGCACATGATGTGGGTCAGATTAGCAGATCTATTGCAGCTGTCAATATAGAAATACAAGCAAACCATGTGCAGTTAATGCCCTTATTTTAAA
Source organism: Oreochromis aureus (assembly GCF_013358895.1). NCBI lineage: Eukaryota > Metazoa > Chordata > Actinopteri > Cichliformes > Cichlidae > Oreochromis > Oreochromis aureus. The sequence continues at coordinate 5,870,680 of NC_052952.1, read as the reverse complement.
ATGAACATTTATTGTAGAGTCAGAAAAATATGTGCACATAAGGAGTGAAAAATGAAAATGACGATGGAGGGCAAAGTCTGGCTCATTCAGTTTTTCTTTTGGACTATGAGGTCTTCAACTAAAGTGAAAAATTAACAAAACATGGCTTTATTGGTGCATAGGACTGGTCATAATAATAATTCATAATTCGTTATTAGGCCTTTTGCCTTCTGTATAGCAACCAAATAGTGCTGTTGCAGTCACTTCAAGGTGAATCACAAGGAAGTTCAAATAAAGGGCTGTTTTTAATACATGAAACATTCACAACAAGCTTTTGGTGTTTTATTTTATGTGTACTTTTGGTCATTCCTATTTCAGAAATGCTTTCCATTTTATGGGACTTATTATAGCTTGATTTGGGGAAGTGGAGAGTTTGTAAAATATTACAAACTATTACTCTTGTCTTTCAGGTTCAGGAGAGGGCGTGAAGGAGAAGCTGGTTCCTCTGATTCAGGGTCCATCTGACACTAAAGAACTACATATGAGCCGCTGGCTTAATGAGATTCGCAAGCCTGAATCTTTGCTGGCCCCTGACCTGCTGGCATTTTCTATTCAGGTCCCTCAGCAAGGAGATGATTGCCGGAACTCAGGTATAAGTCTTTTAAATGTATGGATTACCCTCTCCTCTCCTCTTCTCTCGTCTCCTCTCCTCTCCGCCCTGCCCCACCCTTCATTCATAAATCAGGTTTTAGTTCATTTTCTGGTTGTGGTTTTGGTGTTTGGGTTTGTTACAGGCACTGATTATATCTGCACTATTGGTGATCTAATTCAGGAGTCTCCATTTGTTTAGGTTGTCATATTTTCCTTCCTCTCATAATGTCATGTAGTGCCCCCTTTCAGTTATTTGTTTAGTAAAGCCGATAAGTGTTTCCCACTCTGCTATCCTTGAGGCAGGGTTGGCAGCCCTGCGTCTCTTTTCAGGCAGCGTGATTTCTCTAAACAGCAGTTAGTCTCTGTCAGCACTGGGCTGAGCTGGCTAACAACAGCTAACCACTTGAGGATTGCTGTTGACGGCTGCTCTGATGTCAGGTTGCAGTTTTGATTGCATCCCTAGACCACAGATTATGTTTCCTGTGTCATTGTGAGGGTGTGTGGGTGCATGCATGTGCCTTTTGAGAGAGGGAGTGGGATTTTTCAGTAGCCTTTCCAAAGGGCTAAAAATGCAAACCAAATTCCAAAATTTAAAGTGCTACAGTGCTTGATTTAGTTGGATATTGATAATCACATCTGTACATGTAGCCAAGGATGCCCTCATTTTTCTGTATGACCTTCTAGAAATAGATATGACCATGGATATTAGTGTGTTATTAATATTCTTCATACCATCAACTTAAAAAAACTTTCTTCCCGAGAAAAACTGATACCTCTCGAAGTATGGGACATTTTCTACTACGTCATGGCCTTAAGCCGCTCCCAAGTTTCTAAAAGCCCACAGTAGGGGGCTTAAAGTACATTCTGGGCTGTTTTCCTGCAACCCTCTCCCAAGATCAGATCCCAAGATCAGATACAGGAGAAGCCTGGGGTGACAATGTAAAACAATACAGCTCCAGTATTTGTTTTCAGAGTTGTCTTCAGAGTCACAGTTGTACATTACTTTTAATACCGAACTACAGAGATTCATTGTGTAGCCTTGATTTGTGCAAACTGCCAACTCCTGAATCATATCAGGGCTCAGGCCTTAAACATGTCAGCTCTGAGGTGTGTATAGAGCTGGCCTCAGGTAGTTTAAACTGTGAGAAGAAGATACAGTTGTAGCTAAGGCTGCAGGGAAGTAAGAAGAAAAGTATTGTTTAGAGACAGTAGATTTCAGAGGTTATCCCTAACCAGGCACTGCATTGCTCTTTAAATTTCACTCTATCATTTACTGCCCCATTTCTAGTGAACTAAGTGTCATTTCACTTCTGTAAATTGCAAATCAAAGGGAGGGGGAAAAAATTTCTTAGAGAGTTAATGGTTTGATAAATGGGAGGACAGTCATTGAATACATTTCCTGAAAGTTACAGCGACAGAAAAGCTGATTTTTAAAATCAGTGTTTCCGACGAGATGTTCTTCCATCGTTTACATACATGATCACTCAGACATATAGCAGATAGATACTTTTAGGAGCTCTGGTAAACTCTGTTTAGTCCACAGCCTCAAACCATTACTGTGATTTAGAGACCATATTATTTCAGTAAAGCATGGCTCATAAAGACAGTACATATTTTTGAATATTAAAACCTGATCTGAACACAAACCAGAAGACCAAAAGGAAGCAAAGAGAGTGGGAGAGCGAAAGGAGATGAAGGTAAAAGGAGGTGGGGGGGCTGACTCCCAGAAGAACTGAGTATATCTCCAGCAGATGTGGAGCAGTGCAGGTCTGTGCTACTTCTCATCACTGCCTCTCTTCTTTTTTCCTCTGTCTTTTGAGTTCAGATTGCTCTATTTTTCCTCACTGTCTGCACGTCTCTATTGTCTCTATTCGGATATATGATATTTAACAGTGTGGGCTTCATCAGTCACTTAACTGGCTGCCATTCAGACTTGGTTCATGTTTACCTTCATATTACTTATATAAATATGTGTCACTCACATGTGTCTAAATGATGGACAAAAGCCACAAATCAGCTGTGATATGTGCAACATTTGCAAATAGCTTTCACCCTTTTGATAAAGAGAATCACAAGCATTGTGTGTGTGGTGCAGAGTACTACCAGAGATAGAGCTGTATTTCGTCCCTTGTGCATTTCAGACTCAGATAAATCACTTTTGGTTTTGGAATATTGAAATGATTAATGCCCTAGACATCTAATTGATCTAATAATCAAATGTGTAGTAAAAGCTGGGGGACAGCAGCGTGTGAATGTAGAGTAACAGCTTTACCACACGTGGAATGTTTTTCCTCGTTCTGTATTGTTGCTAACGTGCTGCTGAGGATAACACTTGTGTGTGTACACAGGGTTTTTGGGTGTCTACTTAAAGCTCTGTGTTTTGTATGGTGGTCAGGCTTACATCAAAGCCTTTGGTTAGCCCACATGTCCCATGTCCCTGCTGTCATCCAGAGGGTGACTGGGAGCCTTTTAGAGCAATGTTAATAGAATGATGGATGCAACGCCTCATTCAGCAAGAGATGAAAGGTGGTGTGGCACTGCTCTAAATAGGCTGGACACTTTGCTCCCACAGGGCTAGCTCAGAGGTTCAACATTTTGTGATCATGACATTCCTCAGTTGTTGGAGCACTTGGTCTTGGCATCAAACACACTTTATTCTTCCCATGTGGTTCTGCTGAGTCCATTTACCAAATTCCTAAAGTGTGATCATTATACACTGAGTATACGACTGGGGTAGGGAGAAAAGCTGACTCCTGACACTAGGATGCAGTGGAAAACACAGCAGTTATGAGCGATGTCTGCCCAGTTCTCAAAGCATAACTGGGGGGGGTAATTGACATTAAGCTACCAGTGTGTAGTCAGTGAAGTGTTTAAATATATATACATACATATACCTTTATTTGATTGACTGCAGTTGATTATAAGTCAAGAGAAGTCTTGTTTTTTCTGTATTTTGCCTCTGCCCCTTATGTATGAGTGATCTCTGCATTGTCTCATTTCTTCGAGCTTGTGACAGGCTCTGAAAATCACCAGCACTTTCCTTATAGATCCTTTAATTCATCCCAGAAGCCATTTCCTCAATGCCATGCACTGTCTAATTTCTCAAGGCTCGGAAAGGCTCATATCTCCAGGGGGAGTGTTGGGAAATGTTCATTTTCAGTGTTAAAGTAAAGATAAATTGGTTGTTTTGATATATTGTTTTATTTGAATTATTTGTAGTCCAGTATTTTAATGGAAGCTTTGACACGTTTAATTGTCTCATTCTTTCTCTCACTCCTTATAACTCTTTTATACAAAGTTAATCTAAGGAGATGAGTAGCTTTTAAATCTGGCCAGTGACATCTGTTTTCTGTCTAATTGTTTACCAGTGAACTAAAACAAAATTCCAATTTACTTAGAAAATGAAGAGGGTGGGTTGGGTGGCTATGGTCGGCGGTTGGAGGGAGTCCCTGTACACTTGTAGAACTCCTGCAGATCAGGAATAATGTGTTTTTATTTAACAGAGCTGAGGTTGGAACATTCTAATAAATTAAGCACAATTAAAGGCGTGGGTTTTTACGCAGAAGAACTAAGCAGCTCTGCTTTGAAGTGTCCTCTTTTATGGATCCAAAAGGGTCGAGTAATTTTATTTCTCGCCATTAACCCTTTGGATTACAACATGACGGTCCCACAGGATTTCTCCAAGTTGAGTAGTCGACCCAGATAGCCACAATATCCTTTTCATGGTCTTTTCTTCTGAAAGAACCAAACTTGCATTATGAGACATGAATAATAAAATATGAATGCCACTTTTTAATGAAATAAATAAAAGATAAATTATCATAATAAAGCAGCAATAGAAACATGCAAGTCTGCAGGACAAAGAGGTGCAAGTGAGGTAGCTGCTTTTAAGTCACAGCAGACAGCAATCCAGGTTGGCGGACAGGATCAGAAGGGCATAGGTTTTTCTCCACATGGGCCTAGTTGAGAGCCAGGGACATGTCATCATTCACCAGCACACACTGGAATGGATGCCTCTGGTATTAGATCTATAAATTATTTTTGAATTTAATCAGAGTAGAGCAGTGCCTTTAGTGACTGGGACCAGAAATCCTTGGCCATGTCATTCACAGTGACCTCTAGTGCTACTTTGAGTGTAAATTATCACTGGTACTCAAGAGACAGTTTGATCATTTTGATCCCTGGACAGTGGCTGGCTGGCTGGCTGACTATGCACTTTTGGCTCAGTCTTGGGTCTGTCATCACTGATGGATGGGAAAGACTAAGGGGCCTTGGATGGGGCTAGTGTGCAAGAGTAGGGCGTGTGAGGAGCTGGGGTTTATGCTGAACTGTGGGGCAAGCAGCAGCCTGCAGGTGTCCCCCACCCGAAACACACACTCACTTTACCATTGTGATTTCACCAGAGGAGGGAGGGACCAATGGTTCGAGTGAGTTTTATGATTGTAGAAAAGACAGGGAGAGAGAGGGAGAGTGTGAGTCTGTGAGGGATAGCATGTGTTTTCCCTAGGCACGGCAGCAGCTGCAAGACAATGATTTATGCTTTTCTCAGAACTCTGGGATCTCAAAATGTTACATTTAATCAAGCACACTGAGAGCAGAGCAAATGTTAAAGATGTTCCCTATAAAGCCCTTCAGTTTTGATCTCTTTACCATACCATGGGAGCAGGGAGAATAGAGGAACAAAGTGATCTTTAATCTCAATTTTAACATATTGAAGGGAATTATGAAAGCTACATGGAATTAATCCTGTGCGAATTCCCAAAGTGCTGTAATACTGAACACACTTAGTTCCCTAATAGTTATTAAAGCTGTTTTCTCCTTAATTACTGCTTTAAAATTAGACAAATGGAGGGAAGAAACTGCTTCAGACTGTTTATTCTGAATTAAGTCTAAACATATTTATTATATATTTATTATAGGAATATAACTATAATGCATGCAACTATATGTTGCATGCATTATAGTGACATTTCATGCAACCCTATATAAAGTGTTGATGTGTATTTGTGCCCATTTATGTAAGTGTCCTGAGAGGCCTGTCCACAGCAGTCAGAAACAGGTGGGGTTCTACAGTACTTTGAGTCTGCAAACCCAAAGACTAATGAGAGCAGGTGGCACTGAAGCACCACCTGACTTTGATCTGACCGTTGGACTCAAACACATGCATGCATGCCATTACACTCACTGGTCAGTGCATGCACGTGCAAATGCAGAGAAACTGCTACATATGCTCTGTTTGCCTCTTTACTGAAATGATAGCCTTTGAATGGGTTGCACTGACACTGTAGATGGGGTGTGAACTGAAGTGGGATCTCCCTTGGTAGCCTCCTCCATTACAATCTTTCAAAGGCCTGCTGTACTTTCATATGTCCATCTATCATGCTCTTTTCCCCTCCTTTGCATGTGTTCACTCACTCCATAGAGTGTTAAATCAACAGTCTGGCTTTGTTTCAGGCAGAAACTTGATGGCTTTAAGCTGCTGCCTGAACTTTTTCTGGCTGATAGATCTACAGTAGACAAAATGGTACTAAAAATACATTTATTGTACATGCTTGGGAGAAACCTCAGAAAGCAATTTACTAAGCAAATGTCATAAATGAAGTGACCAGCTCTTCAGCTGTTGGGACCTGATCAAAATTTCACAAGAGGTGACTGTGAATAAATGAAGAGACAAGTAGCTACTTCAGATAATGTCTGGGAGTGTGCATTCATACACTTCTGAGGAGTATGAGAATTTAACAGGACTTGTAAATACTCATCAGGCTTTGCCTCATGCAAATTAAAATGAGTCTTGCCATTCAATTTTGGAATCAAGTCCATGAAACTCGACCAAAACAAGTTATCCCAAGTGTTTGTTTGTTTAAGCACCCAGTGACTTCCACAATAGTGTGTTTAATCGCCAAGGCAGCTACTCTCATCATGTTTTGTGTATGTATGAAGCAAGGCAGGTAATCTGGAGATTAGACCCCAGAGAATCCTCTCAGAGATGGCTGTCGAGGTCAATCACAGCCCATTACTGGAGCTGTTCATCTGTGAAGTGTTGGGCTATTTAGGCCAGTCTCACAGTTCTTAAAGCCTGGGTGAAATGTGAGGCAGAAGGACGAGCATACAGATTGGGCACAAAGAGATGAAGGCTATGGCTAGAGATGGGGTAGGGTTGGAGTGTGACTCAGACTAAAGCTACTGATGCTAGTCTTCACTCTAATGATATCACAGCTCCCATGCGAGTATTTTGTATCTTCCCTTCAGGATTCAATATGAACAGAAGACAGGATTGTGTTTACGCCATGTAGTAAATGAGTGCAAATGACACACTCAGGAAACATTTGTTATAATAATAGTAAAGTAACAGAATTGAAATAAAAGATTATAGAATAAAAGCAGGAATATAACATTTTGGGAAGATGAGATGTAGCACTGCTACCGTTACACAAATAACATTAATCAGTCATAATAATGGTTAGTTATTATCTGCCTACTTAAGGGGTTGAAGCTGTAGAAGCTGCAGAAATCTAGGACTAATTGCAGCTTAGAGGATAAGCGTGGTCAACAGGCTTCTTTGGATTTTGCCGTCCACATGAGACAGTATGTTGGTGTAGCGGTGAGTCAAGATTTAGTCTTTAAGTGTGAAAAGAGGTCATCGTGGGTCACTGCTATTTTACCTCTGAAGGTTGTTGTCTAGGTAGGGTAGAGTCAAAGAGAAAGAGAGAAGCAATTAGCCTTTCTCACCATGTGAAAACGGAGACAATATTACCTAATCAGTCTCATTAGCGTGATCTCTGGAAAGGCGTAATGACTGCTTGTAATGGCTGTGAAAGGATCTCGTATCACATTAGTGTGAATGTCACTTCCAGATGAAAAGTCTATAGCACTTGGAAATAACATGGGCACAAGGCAGAAGTCTAAAATGTAATAATGTTTCTGTACTAGTTTGAACTCAACTTTATGTTTGGTGTGGTTCCTTGTGACTACCTGTGTGTTTGGGGCTACATAATAAATGTGGATCCTCCTTGAAGTCATTGAATCTTAAATGTCTAAAGGTTTTACACAATACAGATGTGAGCGTTTTACTGAAAACAATCTGAATGTTTTCATTCAGATTGTTAGGTAAACTTTGGCCATCCACACTGAAATAGCAAAAAAGCAAAAGGCAAGTAAATCTCCTCTGTAAGGCACATGAACAGTACACTCGTGAAAGCATTCCAATGATACTGCATAGATTTTGAGAATGCCTACTTTTAGCAGCATTTAGTGCTGAGCTTTATGTTCTATTAAGCTAAGTCAGTACATGAAGAAATTAAATTTCCCACAGTTTTCTGATGATGCTTTCTGCTCCACAGCTGCAACATGGTGATTTAGCTTGTCAGCTACTGGGTGTAATGTAATTCCCGGGGCTCCCTGACTCATTTTACCACTAAGGTACATTTATTTTTAAGGTCTGTCAGTGACACACACACACGCACACGCTTTCTTATTATTGAGTTATTACAACAAGTAATTCCAAGTTAAGCTCCTTAGAGGCAGATAGGGAGAGACTCTTCAGTGATCACTGCAGGAAAGGCGAAGGAGTTTCGTTTTGCTGTTTATAAAGGCAGAACAACAATACAACACGTTAACAGGGCACGCTCACTGTAAACTCTGGTTCATTGTGTTGAATACAAGCTGTTTACACTTTATCCAGCTCTGGATTGAGTAGCTAGGATGGAGGAGGTCAATTTACTTAACCTTATCTAATTGAATGTTGTCACTGGATCAAAGGTCGCCACATTCCACACAGTCAGATCAAACATCACACAGCACAATCACAACAATTGGCTACCCTGGATCACTTAATCAGGGGCTTGAAGTTTTATTCTCACAAATTAGAGGGGATAATGTCCAGACGGACTATGGAGGGCCTGAACACTATCTTCAGTTATGCACATTTGGATTAGTTAGCTTTAATCGTACTGGTACTATGAGGGTTTCCTCAACTTTCAAGTTATTTACAGTTTACTTTATACATTTCTGTGCGTAAAATTTGTTGCATAATCCTTGCCAAAGCTACCAAAGAGATCTTTTAATTTATGTTAAAGATTAAACCTTGTGATGCTTCATGATAAAATATACACATGTGCTGATGTGAGAGGCTGTAGTTTAGCAGATGCCCCATAATGGAGAATTTCTTTCTCTTTGCTGACAGAGACAAACATCACTTTGCGGTGGCTCCCTGTTCATCACGCCACTCAGTTTATCAGTGTCACTGTCTGTCTGTGAGCCATACTTCTGTCTTTCATCTCTCATTATTGCTGTTCCAGCAAGTGAGATCAACCACTACCTCCTCACATTATTAGAGGCTGGTTACTGATTCATAATCTGCCAGTCCTAAAGTCATATACAGGCTAACCAGAGTTCAGACAGATGCTGAATAGGCAGAGCAGAGCAGTACTGAAGCGAGCTGGCTGGAGTTCTGTGTCAGTAGCCAAACCAATATGTGTCTCGCCGCTTGAGTGCCCATCAGAAAACACGTGGTGGTCGTGGGAAGGGGATGAGAGCCCATTAGCTTCTACACAGCTGAGCTGCCGCGGCGCGTCTCCTCCCTCGTACCAAGCCCTTTCCTCACCTCTTCTCTCATTCCCCCAACACGGCACTCCTCCGCCTCCACTCCCCTATTTTATGTGCTTCGCACAAACTTTCCCAGGCTATGCTGTTGCCCAAATGAATCTGTGTGCGTCCAGTTCGCAAAGCCACACAGAACCATAGCAGTATCAGCTCTTCCAAAGAATACGAGGGAAATTAAAAATTAGTGCAGAAGGTCCATTCTCACATCAGGCAGCAGTGATGATAAAAAAGGAGTTGAAAGGAAAGTGGCGTATAGGGTTAAGAAGGAGTAGGAGCTGATGTTCTTTGAAATCTCTTTGATGCTGATGTGGACATTATTACTGGAGAAGTACGTTAGATGTAAGTAATTAAGCTAATAGTTGTTGTAGGGTTCTGGGTGGGACAGCGGTGGTGGTGAGAGGCATTTCTCACAGCTCTCTCAGAATAAAAAAGGCAAAGTAATTAACAGAATCAGTCGGTAGGAACCAGACCAGGGGGGTGGGTTGAGTGAGGCTCAGTCAGGAATGGAATGTGACACACACCAGCTTCACTAATGTTGAATTCTCCCATATAACTGGCTTACACACACACTTATTCACACAAACAGAACGCCCAATTACAAGGATTTTTGAGGGGTTTTTTAGGCTGGCTTTTGTTCATAAATGCTTCTGGCAAAGAGCACATTTCAGCATCATCTGTTAGAGAGCAATAGAAGGAAGTTGAAAATTGGACTCTGCAAGGTTTTGTTTGCCACATATCCTGGTCTTCTGTTGTTCAAAGCATATTTCTTTCTGTCACTGAAAACCATTGTGATTTGTTCCAGTGACAGACAGACTGAAAAATGGATTCTCAGAGTCTTTATTGTATCGTCACGTATTTATCTCCTAAGAGTTCTGTAATTCTTCTTGTTTTGTATGTAGAGCTCTCATTTGTCTTCAAAGTCCCCCCACAGACCACACAGGAACATCACTGGCGTCGTTATTTCCCATAAAAGAACCAACAGTCATGCTGCGATGACTAAGTATATGCAGGTTTGACCAGCTCACTACAGCAGAATGATTGGCAGCTGAAATTATTTAAAGATTTAAAGCTGCAGTCTGTAATGTTCTGCACCTTTCAACTGCATAAAAGATGACAAGAGCATGTTTTAGTGTTTGTACTAGTGATCCTCCACTGACCAGCTGTCTGTGGGCGTGTGTGTGTCACCAGTGTTTCTTTGCCAATAGCTTTTCCTGCAAGAGACTAGTGGTGATTTTTAATACACCACACTGAGCAGAACTAGTGTAGAGGCCATCAGTAAGTAACAAAAACAGAGTTCCTCTTTTCTTTTTTTTATGGGGCATCTGTGCCAAAAGGTTCTTTGCTTTTTTTAAACTGAGGCAGGTGTACATTTTTAGTCCTTTTTGTAATGCAAGTGTCACATTTTTACAAGAAAAAAATGCCAGCAGCATTAAGAGATGCTGAGCAGCCTGCTGTGCACTGATGTTTTGCTTTTCTTTTTTTTTCTTGTCACTATTACATTTATTTAGCCAGCTGGAGAAAGGGCAGGATATACACTACACCAGTCACATCCTAACATTAATGGATAGTTTAGTTTATTAAGTTCCCTGTTAGCTGCAGGAATGCAGCAGCTATTCTTGCTGCATGAGAAGTTAATGCCGCAGCTCTGTGAGTATTTATAAGGGTGTCAAACTAGCACAATATTGATATGAAACTAATACTTGGAGGAACATTTTGCTTGCTGTGAGTCCACTAGTTAAGCAGAAGTAAGTTAGAATCTTGTACGTCCAGCACATCTCTTTTGTGTATATTTTGTGTCATAGCAACCACAGTGTCATAATAAATAGCTAATAAAAAACACTGCACTCCCAAAGAGTTCTCAAATGTTCTCAGGTGGCTCTTTTGAAGAGTGTCTGGTTTTTTTAGCTGGCAAAACATGATTTAATGCACACGCCCCTTTAATGATGGGCAAACGCCTCGTAACTGTTTCACAGTACACTATGCTACAATGTCTAGAGGCAGCATGCACAAAGTATGGTTTATATCAACTTGACCCATGCTGTCTACCTCTGACCTGGGACAGGAGGGTCAGCCACTGATTGATCTGTGCCTTTTCTCATTTTTGTGCAGGTTTCTTCTATTTCATTTCCTATCTCACTTATACATACAAGACATATGACCTTAGTATGCTTAGGTCAATTCCCTGGAACCTGTTGTGAGAAAGTATGCTTTAGGTTTGAACTCTCTTCAGTTGCTTTTATTCATTTGTTCGTGAATGTTAGTCTGGAAAAACTGTTTGAACTTTTATTTCCGTGTTTAATCAACACCATATCTTCCCTGCACTTTATGTTGTTAAGTTTAACACTTCAACTTTGAGTGTGGCTTTTGGGATCAGGTATAAACATTTCGAAATTGGTTGAACGGCATTATGTAGAAACTAGTTCTGACAGAGCTTAAATAAGCACCTATTCAGCACTTTACACACAAATACAAAGCAGTTCCAGATCCCTTCCCTGTTGCATTTTTTTTCCCACTCCATACCCTCCCCGTCTCCGTCACTGTCTCTGATCTTTACCCTCCCTCACTTTGTGGCTTTTTCCTCTTTTTCTGTCCTGCACCCATGTGCTCTTCTCTTCCTGGTCCCAGAGTTTACCACCACCCCCAAAGCCTATACTCTGCTCTGCCCCACTTAACCTTTGTTCAATTGCCTGCCAGGCTGGGCAGGAATGTTAATGGAAGCTGTCAATGGGACCTGATTTAAAAGGTTACTGGGAGCTCCAACCAGAGCAGCATCCAGTGACAGAGGCTCTGGCCCAGTGAGAGTTATGGTGTTGTGGGTGAAGAGAGCATCCTCCTCCCTTTGCCCCTCAGCCTCTCCTGGTAACTTGAGCCTTATTGTTTCTGAAGGCCAGACAAGGCCTTGTGACTGGTCATCTCCAGCTCAACTAAACTTTTATTGCAAGTTGTCATTCTGACTCTGAGCACCTATTAATTTTCTCTTCTGTGCCTGTTTTTACCATTGTTATTACATAATATAGTTTAGAGACAGGCCCAAACATGTCCAGTCATGACCTTAATTTCCTCACTTGTATGCTGATGACAGCTGATTTTTTTCCATGAAATGGCTTTTCATTTTGTAGCCTCTTAACTATATTTCAAACACGTGTCAGTCTATGTCATTCACTCAAACTATCAGCATTTTTAGAGCTCTTATTTCAAGGTGAAATAATAAAGACTTAATTAGAGCCACCTAAAATCAAATGGTTATCATTTATTATCACCCATCAACACTTTTTTGCTTTCTAGACCAATGTGAGAGGAAAAATAAGAGTGAGAGACAGAGAGAAATGCAGACATACCATCCTGGTAACAGACTCCTTACCAAAATTAATAATGAAAACAATTTACCATGAAATATGATGCCGTGTTTTGAAAGCTGTGACTAATGTGAGTCTGTATCCACAGTGTGTAGTATCAGCATAAACTGTGTGGGCTGAGATTGAGGCCTGACACCCAACCTACAGGCTACATCTTTGCTCCTGTGTGGCTGAACTATACTGCCAAGGTGGAGACTTTGCTCCAGGGCTTTAGGCCTCAGAGTCTTCTGTCAGTTCCATGGTTGACAGCACTATTAAGCCCTTACCTCTCTGGTATTTCTGGGGGAAAACAGACCAGACCTTTGACACTGGCGTCATACAATCTGAGTGTGAAACTAGTTTCATGTATATATGTATATGTTCACCTAAATATAAGCATGTCAGTGTCCTGTGTATTAGCTGTGTAACTTCCCAGTTGCTAAAGGTCAGCAAATTTATCTGACTGGGAACATTTTGAATGCAGTGGGTTACATATAACCCAATCCTGTGGTCTGTTTTTGCCTGTGTATGCAGGTAGTGTATACATGTTTGTAGGTTTACTGGGTCTCCCTCACTGTTATATGTTCACGTTCTATTGAAACTGCTGCTACTTTTATAGGTGTAGGCTTATTACCACGTGATATTTTTACATGGTATTTTCTGCTTTGCTGTAGAGTTTTTCATGAAATTTAAGACATTTTTTTAAGATAAACATAAGTTTTGTCAGAGATTTTGAAGCTGATGGAAAATCTCATCTCATGAATCTACAGCCTCCTGAAATGTTGACACAATGCTAGTGATATCAAAACAGTAAAGAGAGCTAGAATGATAACGGATGAGTGTATTTAAGCAGAGAAGGGGGAGAGGGGGTTGTGACAGATAACATGAGCAGAGGAAGTGAAGACTGCTGATTGACTGCTGAATGAGTCTGCTCTGTTTTAAAGTGTCACTGCAAGGCCTGGATTTTGGACAGGCAGAAGATCCCTGTCCAGGTGCAGACACTAAATTCAGGCGGCTTCTCCACACACGGAGAGATGGATGACTTGGCTACATGTGTGGTGCGCTGCATGCAGTAGGCCAGAATTCATGGGGGCCTGTTACCTCATACTGAAAATTGGATATGACTGTGTGCTTATTAAAGACAGGAAATAAAAGCTGGCATTTATTTTTTAGTGAGAAATATCTAAGAGATATCTCTGGAAACTTTAAATCATTATTTCTGATAAACAAATCATTGGTTTGTTGAAAGTAATAGAATCTCTGCAAGCTTTGCGTTGTCCACAATGTATCGCATGGACTTTTATACAGTCACAGGTTCTGGGCATTTCTTCAAATAGAGATTGTAGGGTGACCTCCCCCTTTATGCAAAGCAGGCTTTTATAAGAGGAGAGCCTCTATTTCAAATGTTGCTCAATAAGTAAACTAGTACCTGAGCATGATGTCTCGACAGAGACCAGCTAGATTGTTTGAATCTGTGTTGGCTGGTCTTTGTTTTAACGGGGAGAGCTACATTATAAATGCATCTATACATGCTAACAAAGGGTCTGTGATCAACGCAGCACTAATGGTGTCACAGCTTCTAATGTGGAGGTAAAAAACACAAATTCAGTAACTGATTGTACATGACATAAAAACAACTTACTATGACAGGCTCATAACATGCATTTAATTTTAGCTAATATTTTCAAGATTTGTTACTTCAAAGCCGAACCCTAACACACTACAGTACAAATTCAACACTTCATCCAGCAATTTGAAATCAAAAGCCCTCAAAGAAACAATGTATTTGTTAGGATGGCATTGTTTTATAGCAGAGATTTGACACAAAAGGTGGATGGGGGTGTTTTTTGCAAAACTTACAAAACTTATTTGTTATTTTTATTTTCAGGAATGCAGCACCGTTTAAAGATTTTAAGAGAAACGTAACTTCTTGTGGATTTGTTGTAAATCCCTTTGGTGGCCTAACCGTTAGGTGACCCCAGGCTTGGTCACTATTACGCTCTAACATGAATCAGAAATATTACCCTCTTTCAGAATAAGTTATAGACTTTTTCTCCTTTATTCTAGCTATATCAACACATTGATCTAATTCTCATTTTCCCTCTGATTAATTGCCATGCTTTGTGACTGCACCATTGTCCTCCTGGTGCACTTTGCATATTTTTCACATGCTGTCACTTTACCGCTTGTTACAAATCATTAAAATTCAAAAGGAAAAGTCTTTTATCTGCGTAGACATGTGCAAATACTGAGTGCTGTGGTGAAAATCTGCACAAAACCATTGTGCTTTGGTGAGTGTGTCTCTGTGTTTTTTCTTACGCAAGTGGGTGTACAGATTTGTGATGTTTTTTGTTGTAGAGCTTTGGCGGCTTTGTTATGTTCTCCAACATTACAGGATCATTAAATCACTCTCACCCTTTCTCCTCCATCTGCATCTGACTGACAGAGACCCTGCCTTTATTAGACAGGGCCTAAACGGGCAAGGCAGGAAAGTGACGTGTGACAAACCTTGAAGGGTGGAAGATCCTTATAGCGAACTAATAAACCAGGCTAATCTGTAAACCCTGTGATGGCCAACACTCTCCCACCACCTCTTTCAATCTCCAAAGTGTTGGCAACGATCTTTCAGAGCCGCTGCTTCTGGATCCCACTTAGCCTCTAAGCCAGCCAGCCAGTCGCCCTGTCAGTCCAATCTGCGCAGTGAGTCAGTTTTGTTTAAGAGTCTCTTTAATGCCCGTTGATTAAAGTGTCAGAGGTCATACCAGTCCACATTTTGTGTGTGTGTGTGTGTGTGTGTGTGTGTGTGTGTGTGTGTGTGTGTGTGTGTGTGTGTGTGTCTGTGTGTGTGTGTTTGAGGCGGGGGCAGTGTGATAAGTAGCAGATGGGGGAGGTTCAGCAAAGGGACCTCATCAAGTCACACGGTGGATTTTTGATTCAGTAGTAAATGTAGAATTGGTGTTGCATCAGGCCCTAGAAATGTTCTTCGATCGTAGTCTTTTAGACTTTAGTACTTTAGTGAATGTACTACACCTATCCTAGCCATAAAAAAGCTTTATCTAGTTATAAAACTGTATACACAGTATGCTGTTTGTGCTTGGTGGATATGCTTTTGTTGAATAATAAACTGATTCATTCTGTATTCAGTATATCAAGCTATGACGGGCAACTTTATATGTGTAGAAATCATTGATGTGGGCTACCGTATTGTCTTTAAGTACGCTAATTTTTTAAAATGCTCGTTTTGTAACAGTAAGAGTTGATCCACTGCACATGCAATTCAGCTGACTTCTGGCACGGCACTGTTCTGTTATGTCCACTTCTCTTGTCTTGTAACCCTCTAACCTCACGGTCAATCATTCCAACCCCCTGCAATGGCTTGCTTATACTGCTGTTCACACCTCTCTTATCAGCCACCAGTGCTTTTCTGCTATCACAAACCTTCACTGGAGCTTCCTCTGCAGCCAAAGGGAAACCAAAACAGCCAGAAAGACTAAGCCAGTGTTCAAGAAAGACACTATTTCAAAATGAGATTCATATTTGGTCTCCGAACATTACATGGTGCCCATTAGTTCTTAGGTGGTCTCTCATTTCAGAATTTTAAGGCTTCCATAATCTGTTTTTTTACCTAATCCAGTGTAATTTAATGTAATCTAATGTAATCTAGGGATTTGAGGTGAGATGACCTTGTTAAAAAAGAAGATGCCTTATCGTGACAATCAACAGATCCACTGAGCTGGTGCCTTCACAATGGGTGGTAGGATGAACCTGTGGACACAAAGTAGTCTGACAGAGAGCTACTGGGGTGTCAGAGATGTAGAGGGGCATTTCAGAGGCATGGCTAAGTCTCCCTGCACTTATCTTGGTGTGAACATGGGGTCAACCTTGCCAGGGGAGGGAAGGAGCAGTGGGGCGCTGGAGACGGTTGTCGGAGAGACAGTGGTTAGATAGTCTCACTCCATTACCACTGCTTCATTGCATACTACATATTTAAGCCTTCTTCTAAGCTCATCTGTAGTAAGTGCATCTGTGTCAAAAGTCCAACAGTGAGTTTCAGATTTACTTGATAAGTTTTCTTTGTGAGTATGGACCAAATACTGTAACTGATCCTGAATCCTTTAAATAGATCCAGAGTGAATTATGACAAACCTGTTGTATGATTTATTATGAATCATGCTAAACGTTACTCTGAGCTCTGTATACAAATGATAAACAGAGATCACAGAAAGATGACTGATGTGAAACCACTGCAGCAGACCGTCACAGAGTTAAAATTCTACACTTTATGGACAGTGAACATTTGGTCCTGAAACATCAGCTTAATAAACACGACTTGGAACTTGAAAACAGCACAGCATCACGGCCGTTTGTGGTCTCCAGTTTAATCCATGTGAGTAATTACTAGCAGCTTTTGAGGTGAACACACAAAAATGTCACAGAAAAACCAATTACTGTGTGAGAGTATAGACAAGCTCTAACGTGGAGTAATGAGTGATCTGTTTTTATACTTAATAAGAAATTGTTTTAATTTTGTGCTTTTTTTTCGTCCAAAGATTTTTACACTTTTGTGTGTTTGCGTGATTATACTATACTGAACTGTTTATTGGCCATGCTTTGTCAGAATGACACAGCACTGGGTGGGGTGAGTGTGCACTGAGTTTAGTTCAAATTGGCTGCATTTTGGTTGCGAGTTCTTCAGCAATACTAGACTTTTATGTTCGTGTGTGTGTTTTTGCATTGCCACGTGTTACATTGGTCATCATGCTCTTTATCCTTGTGGTTTGCCCTCTGCAAGCTTCCATAGCCAGGGGGAAAAACAGAGACTGTGGAGTTCAGTATGGGCTATAAGGGCAGACAGGCGGGCCAGGGTGTGTACATATGTGCTGGAAGATTATTGTACACACATAAAATGGGAATATGATTGAAAATGTGTGATAGAAAAGCATAAGTAAATTATATTGTTACTATGAAATGTGTAATTAGATTTCATGTATCCTGTTAACAAAGTATATGCTCTGACTCAGTCTTGTTATTTGTTGTCTTTTTATGTACAGTGGTAAATGAAGTGCTAAGAGGGCAACTAACCAAACAAATCTACACAACTGTGAGTTAACCACAGACGAAAGGTTGCGGTCGGCAGGTCAGACCGACTATGGTGTGGAAAGCAATAGCCCAGAAGTCTTGTTCTGCAGTGATTTCCTGACAAATATCTTCTTTAGTAAAAATATCTCCAAGTAGGTTTAAAGAATAGGTCACTTAAAAGATACCGGAGCGCCTCCCTCTGGGATCTGTGGTTTTACTGGGGCAGCTCTCTGGGAGGCCAATAGTTCTCGTTTATGTGTGTGTTTCACATCTGTGTTTATCTGCATCACTATTCAAAGAGTGGTGGCAGACAGACTGTCCAGATAAAGATTTTTTTTTTTTTTCTGGTTTAGTTTCCTGAACTGAAGTGTTTGCTAAAATGTGGAAAAGTCATGTGTGTAGTATTTAAAACGAGCATGTAAATGAATCCCAAGCATTTTTAGCTTACGTGTGATTGATATCGGGGGCGTCTTTGACCGTATTTCTCTTTTTTGAGCAGCTTGCTTTTGTTTGTCACTCCATGGCCTTAATCTTATGTGTTATTTCCTCCTGTCTTAATATTTGTATATATGCCATAGAGGTCCTTTGTACTTTGTCCATTCTTCATATTTTTTTCTCCTTCATCTTTCTTTTCTTTTCTTTTTTGATAATTTGACTTTGCTCTTGCCGTTTCTTTTTTCCCTCATTCATCTCTTCGACCCAAACTTTATTCCTTTCCCTTCAGTTATCACCCCCGTATTCCCTGTTCTGCTCTCCCTTCTCTCACTGTTGTTTATGAGAAACTCTTTCTGACCTTTTCCAGGTCCTTGTTACATCACTGCCCCCTTGTGGTGTTTTGTCTCGCTTGAGAGCTCCCCACTGTCAGTTTGATGGTACACCACAGTCAGCGAATTAAATGTCTTGAGACCGACTGTTCACCCTGATTAAAATAAAGCTGAAGTGGTATTTAATGGGGCCAAGTGTGGATAACAGAGGCAAGTCCGTGAAGGGTTCAGGAGTTTAATAAAGACTTACTTAAGGGTAATTAAATAATTTTTTTAAAACCCGTAAAAATTATTTTAAGGGTAATCAAATAGTCATTGCAATCAAATGTTTTTGATAGAAAGAGAAAATGCTGACAAATAAGTAGGCAAGAAGACCAAATTACTGGTAATGTCAAAAAAAAAACCTTTGATAATAATTTACATACAACAAGCTGTGTTATTCAGGCATAACATAAAAATCACTGATGCATTAAGTGCATAAAACTAATCTCATCTCATTCCAGTGCAGTGCAAGCTGGCAAACCTTTGGTCTTCGTATTATTGTGGATATTTCTTTGGCTCACACCTCTAACTTTGCAGTAGTTTACACAAGAGGTAGTAGACACAATCATGCAGATAACCTTTGCATGATTATGTCTGACATTATGTATGACTTTCACTGAAACAAGTACAGCACCTTATAAATGTGCTACATGGAAACGCACTCAAACATATCTTGTGTCTTGTGTACATTTGTGCGTGTGTGGCTGGGTGCATGCTCATGCAAAAAATGTGTAAATGCACAAAGCAGAAGGAATGTAGCCATTCAGAATTCCTCTCCTCTACAAATAAATATTTGGTGATGACAATATTGGAGATTTGTTAAACACGAGTAGGGTAATTTTCTAGTCAAATAAACCTCAGCAGTGGTGGTGCTGATGTGGGGGGGCGGGAGGACCAGATGTCTGATGGCAAAAAAATACAGAATGATAGACTGGTATATGCTTATGAAGACAAGTGGAGAGAACAATAATAATTATGAGTGAATATTATTGAGTCTGTAATAATAATGACAATGTTTGTAGCATTTTTAGTTGGCCTAATACCTTTTCTTACTCTGTCACCCGTTTGTAATATGAATTTAGCAAAAAGTACATTAGCCAGTGTTGCAGGTGTTGTCAACAGTTCTCACGAGGATCTTTGACGTTTGAAAATTTTAGGTCTTCTAAATATAGCAGTTTTTGTTTCTTGTCAACTGAGGCGTTTGTACAACTTTTATTTTATAAAATTATTTTTGCTGTAAGGTTACTTGTTCACTTGTTCTTTCACAATAAATTTTGAAACAGTGTCCACATTAAGTTAATTTAATAGCTTCGAGCATCTCTTTTATAAGTTTGGTCTTGCTTTATTTACAAAGCCATGTTTTTTTAACAATCATAAATATTCCTCAGTGAAATTATCACTATTTGAGATCACTGGCTAGAGTTCAAAGTAATATTGCGGTAGTATTTTATGAAATCTGAACCAGACATGACTTGAAAGTCTGGTACAGAAATTGAACTTTCTGAACTCCAAACTGCTTCTCAGGCTAAATGTCATTTAAATGTTAGTTACCTTTTTAATGTAAATTTAAAAAACTTTTTTTTTCTTTTTTGCCCAACCGTAATTTATATCGGTCTTTTACATTATTAGAAACAAGATGTTAAAATTCAGCTGTTGTCCTAAGGTTTTTGATTCAGGTAATATTAGTGTACTATACATATATATGTCGGGATTTTCTCTTCATAATCCTTTACTCGGATTAGTTGATTTGCAAATCACTGTGACACTAAAATTTTGAACAGAGTAAATGCACTTTTTTCTTAAGGAGTCCTTACACACATTGTCACATAGTATTTTCAATATGTTGTTGTAGCGAGAAACGTGCAGCACAGCTCAGGAGTTCTCTTGTATAATGACGTCCAAGTTCAAAAGTTATTGAGTCACTGATTCATAGAGTAAGTTTGAGTTTTTATCAGGCTCTTGCAATTAACCTGCCTCATTCACGTCAAGTAACTCGTTGTAGGTCAGCAATATAACTTAGCTTAAATTTGTCATATGTTTCTATGTCTCTATGAATCTTTTTAAAGGTTTGGAGTTTCACTAAAATCTCACTAAAGGCTCCCTTTTTGCTTTGTCCTCTGTGGCTTCCCTGAACAATGTGCTAAACCAAGTGCCGACTGGAGCGCATACTGCACCCTGTGTGAAAGCAGCTTTACCCCAACACTTCCCAAAGGATCCTCAAGACTTGCAGGGTAGGCAAGTCAAGAAATGAATCTAGAATGACTGAGACTGCCCTATTGGTGTCCGGGCTACATCATCTGGTTCAGCTCAGCACAAAGGTGTGGTGGCTGTAAGTGTAAGTTCTCAGTGGACTTTGTTTTTTGTCGTGTAAGGAAGAGAGCCACCCAGCAGTGAAGTGTTGTTTACTTTGCTTGTCTTTTGAATGAATGGCATGAAGTAAAAGTTGACTGGCAATTTGAGAATTGTTTGTTGTTCGGTGCCCTTTTACCACAGTTGTGCATGTGTTATGTGCGTGCCCCTATCACAGCTCCTTTGTGGTTGACAGCAATAGATGTAATCAGATGAACTAAAGTATTTGAAGCAGGTCATATTGGGGTGAGCCAGCAGTTTCACAGATTATGTCCACACTCCCTAACTTTATGATGGGTTGGAATGAGAAGAAACCTAAGAGGGCTGGAGAGAGGTGAGGAGCAGAGGACAGGCGTAGTATCTGAAAACCCTAAACATGAAAAGTTTATCTGGAGATGTGGTCAAAGTTAGCTACGTGTGTGATCTTTTCACATTTAAAAATGTACATCTGTACCAGCATTTATCTTTTTTTATCAGCATTTACATAAGCGTTTGCTTTTTAATCTGTGGGCATCTATGGAACTTTAAGCCATACACAGTATATAAGTCTGTCTACCAAGAACACACCATTGCCAGACCTCACATTATAACTGGGTGTATGCAGCTGTGTAATATAATGTAATGAAGCATTTTTGAAAATGTTTAGCTCATTATACCCAAAGGCACATAAGTAATCAGTTCTGTAATGCCGACTCTTAGCCTCATAATGCCCGTTGGTTATGACTCAGCAGCGAACGAGTAAACATTTAAATGTGTTTAAGAAAAGGTTTTTTATTCACAGTGAATGAGCACCACTCGTGCCCTGTCCAGATGTTCTCTACCCCAGCAGAGGACCAACAATGCGCTGGCCCTCACATACACTGGTATGGTCCATAGTGTGAGACTGAGAGATCTGTCACATGGCACGATAGCCTGCGTGCCTGAGGAGATGCCAGGGTTTATTTAAATAGCAATTCTAGTTAACGTTTTTGAAAGTGAGAGTAGCGATTTATTGTTTAGCTGTGAGTCTGTCAGTGAGATTCTTATTTCATGACTTGTCTGATAAGTCCAAGAAAAATAAACCTGCACCTGAGCTGGGTTTATAGGG
Source organism: Oreochromis aureus (assembly GCF_013358895.1). Classification (NCBI taxonomy): domain Eukaryota; kingdom Metazoa; phylum Chordata; class Actinopteri; order Cichliformes; family Cichlidae; genus Oreochromis; species Oreochromis aureus. Next base: position 5,848,793 of record NC_052952.1, on the reverse strand, counting down.
CTGCCTGACGTCAGGTCCATTATCCACAGCATTGACTGCATATTTTTTTATTCCACTACATTCTGGAGTGTGCGTGTCCATGTGTGGTGATACCTAATGTCTGGTGTAGTGTAAGTAATACTTTACCCCTCCAACAAGATACATAAAGTAGATGTTCAGTAACTGCAAGCATGTTCCTGATAAAGGATGCAGCATTTCAAACTATATGTTATACTACTGACTTCTACTTATGTAGTCAGTAGTAATCTGGAATGATATTTCGAAAAATGAATTTAAAGCTGAGGAAGAAGCTCCACAAAATGAAACCATAAATCAAATCCACTATTTTAGGACATACTAGGTAAATATGGCTTTTATGTTAACTCTAAAACCCTGTCTGAAAAAAATTGTTATGCATTTTGCAATACTTGTGTAAATTATGATTATAGTTCGTGTTTCTCATTGTTCCTGACTTGGAGCTTGAGCCAGGTATGTGACATCATGAGGGTAAGGTTCATGTCTCGGATGCTTTGCTACAGCAAAGCTCCTATTTTGCAACAGTATCTTCTGTTTGATCTAACATTGTTTCAGGGTCCTGACCTCACAGCAACCAAAACACAAGCTGAACAAAATCTTTTAAAGTTAGGTAATGCACTGAGGACCCTTGTTGACCATCCCTTGGGCTTGGAAAGAGAGATCAGTTCATTTGAGCCTGTTGTCTGGTCTTTATTACTCCTCTCCTCTGGAGCTCAAAGAGTTGACTAGCTGCACCCAGCTCAGGGGTGGGATTCCCAAAAGCATATCATCACCAGAGTCATATTAGCCCATCTTCTTACAGTGAAAGTAAGACAGTCTTAACACTCAGATAATGTTTCCCCTTGCTTCTGGGGAGGGTTAGGTAGATAAGTTGCCAGCGAATGAGAACAGGATTGCAAAGACTGTTTAATGTAACATAATGCTCTTAATTTATAACACAGTTACTTATTTTAAAGAAAACAAAATGAATCAAAGTCATTCCAAAATGACACACTGCAAAAAAAAAAAAAAAAAGTAATTCTGGCATTGAGACCACCAGCGAATACAGTGAAGTGGAAAGAGGGTTAGAGTACTTCCTGGAAATCAGCATGGTCTTTCATAATCAGCTACCTGAGGTTATAGAGCCTGTCTGCAGGTGAATGTATGATTACTGGCATTCAAACACCACCGCAATTATTTTTTTCTGCTTTATATCACGATTAGCAAAAGTGAATGCTGCTTTTGGCATTGTTTCAGCACTATTGCAATATAACCAAATTATTGCGTTATTATAGGGTCTTTACCTTACAGTCTAAAGCACCTTGACTTGATTGTTGTTGTAATTTGGCTATATAAATGAAAATGAATCTAATTTAATTTAATTGAAAAGTAGCTGGCCTGTGTCCGTTTTTTAAACCATCTCTTCTCTTGTGTGACATCAGCATCCACAACATTTCCATGATGCTGACAAGTAAAATGCTAGTACCCTCTTTCACACATTTTCCATACTAAAGTCTTTATGCAGCAAAAACCAAAAAGAAGCAAAGAAGTGGAAACATGAAACTAATGACTTGCTCCCACTGTTAGACCCTTTTAAAACCTTAGGTACTGCACCCACATATTATATTGTAATACTCAATCTGAAATTTATCTCAGAGTCATCATCATATTCATCAATTCATCTGCATCTTGACAGGTTTTTGGAAGAATTTTCTTTGCACCAATGTCCAAAAACTGAATATGAACCATTTGCAACCTAAGCTGAATTTAATTTTTATCGAAATATGAAATGTCAAAATTGGCATTAACTGCTGACTGCTCTCAGCGGTCAACTGGAAACTCAATGTATGTTATGTACTCCCTATGGCAAAAAGATTGGACGCTGTAATTTGTCTGTGACCAGTGTGTACCCCGTTGTATGTCATCTAAGCCACACCAAAATAATGCTTCAAGTCATTAAAAGTATAGCATGAACTTGGCATTAATGCATAGATAGTATAAATAGGATGAGATTGTTGTGCGGCTGCTGCTATCTGTCTGTGTTTGCCTGTTTATAGTAAAAGTCTTTAAAGAAGCGCAGAACAAAGAGAAGTAGTCAGAAGAGTAAAGGAAGACATGAGTAATATCGGTTTGTGGTCAGCTTGTATTTAGCAAATCTCCCCTCACTTCCCATCCTATGTGAGTGATGCTTGGAGTTGAGGGAGGGCTTGTAGACTCAGGGGATAAAGGTTGATAATCATGTTCAACCAGTGGAACTCCTTTGATGTGGATTGTTTTTTTTTTCCTCTGAGGCTCTCTGCCTGGACTCATCCCCCTCCAGCAGCTGTGCACTGGGCAGCCAGCTGTCCAGGGTGAGACAAAAAGGGTGAGATGTCTTGAGTGTCCTAAGGTGCACACACACTCTCCTGGCTCTGTGTGTGTGTGTGTGTGTGTGTGTAAACAATACTTACTTGTTTAGGACAATAAATGAATACGAATGAATGTTACATACTGTTGAGATACCAAAAATGTACACTCACATGCCCACCATTCAACACTCATTTCCTATTTGGCTTTCACATACAGAGTATGCACACAGACAAGGTTTAGCAGTACAAGATGCAGGTGCCTTCTAGCACCATCGACCACTGTTATTGTAATGGGCAGCTCCCCACACAGTTTAGATAGAATGTGTAGACATAACAGTAAAGATGAAAGCAGGATGAAGGAGAGATGGTATGACCTTGCACAGCATGACAGTAGATTAAAAGGAAGGCATGCTGTTGCCAAACTTCATGGCTCGCATTTTAGCCATACAATTCGTTAACCTCGACAGGAAACGGCACCCTGGACAGAGTACAGGCCGGGATGGATGGTCCTGTATCACAATACCAGCTCGATCATTTGCAATTTATTGTTCTACGAGATGTTTTTGACCCTTTCTCTTTGAGAAATGAGAGCAAATTTCCCGTTAAACTTCTTCTTTAGCGTACTCTCAATCTTTTTTTTTCTCGTAAACCTCTTTTTCTCTCTCACTGCCCCCTCTCATTTCGTTCTACTGCCTCAGGCAGTTGTGTTCATTAACCTTGGATGTAATTATTTTTGTTTTAGTCTCATATTGCTGACATTTCAACTCAGGGGCTCCTCAATCAGGATTAACCCAAACCGCAAGAAATCACACTTCACAGCCTTTTCTTACAGCAGTGCTTGTTGCCTCCAATTTCAGTCAAATTAAAGGTTTATTTTATCTAGCCGTTTTTTTTGTAATTTTTTTTCCACTCAACCCCTGTACCGTGAGAAAACAAACCAGACTGCTTGCCTTTGATTTGCTGGTTGCTAGCGACTTTCTAAGTATCCCCAACTCTCTTTTTCCCTTTGTAGGGACAAAGCAGTCCTCTGTACAAGTGCTGGTACTAAAGATTGAGATCACACAGGTGGCAGTAGTATAACAAGCTGCTATGAAAGAAACTTCTCTCATATATTTACTTACTGTGCAGCGTTAAACTAGTAGTCTGATGCTAGTGGTTAAGGTTACTGCTTTCTGAATTTTAAACAGTAAACACATTATTTTTTCCCCTGTGTGTTTGAATTTGTGGTTTTCATATGATTAAATAATGCATCTGGTCCTGCACAGCTGGTATGTAAATATTCGTGGTAAGTTATGTATGTGTTTCAGTGCACTATAATGTGTGTCTGATTTAAAGCAAAAATATTGTATACATACTTGGCCCCCTCAGAGCGGTGTTTTCCTCACTTTGCCTTGGGGGCCTTTAGGTCCACAGGAACCCTCAACTCATCTTCCTGCCCCTGGGGCTCTTAGTCTCAACACAGTAGTAATAAACTATCATCACTCTGAGTCAAGTGTGCGTGTGTCAGCCAGACTGTTACTACAAATGTGTGTGTGCAGCAGTAGTCATAGACCAAGCAGTAGTTGTATAATCTCATCACTTTGAGTGGTCCTCTGGGGGTCCCAGGCTCCTCTCGCTGTGTGTGGTTTGACCTCTCATGGCCTTCCAGCCCCCCACATGCCCATTAGATAAACAGGCAGTAAACACAGCCAGCCCCGGCACTGCTCTCTTCCCTTCACAGCATATACAAGACCTGCAGATGAAAGGACTTGTTCCCGACACTAATAGCCACTAGACATTAGCTCCCATCAACCTCCTCTGGCTCATAATCAAAAGTTGAGCCACCATATTCATAGGCTTTCTAATAATAGTAGACATCTTAAACTCTGAACTTGAAATGTAAAATTGTTACTCCCTCAGGTATGCCCCCCCCCCTCCAGATGTCTACTAAACTAACAGCACAGAAGTTTAAAAAAAGCTAAGTGAGTCCTGGTCAGTTCGCATAAATTATACAAGTGAACATGTCTGATTTAGGAGGCTGTGTGAATACAAACAATTTATATATATAAATGATACATTTTATTATAAATGCAGGCCCTGGGTACACTGGCAGGTTGAAGTTAGGGGGTAAAGTTATTTTCGTTAGCTTATCAGGCTTGCAACTGTATCTGGGAAAGACCAGGTGGATGTAAGGCAACAAGATTTATAAAGGTGTGAATTGTGCAATAACATGGTATCAAGAAAATATATCACAACCTATGTTCTCTGCAATCTCGGTGTGAGCAGTAAATGTGTAGTGTGGATTCTATCCAAATAATCCAAATCTTGGTCTATATTAAGTTTGCTTTAGCTAATGCTATTATAGCATGTAATACTGAACAGCTATGGCTTAGAGGTAGTTTTCTTGTTGTTGTATTATCACAGTTATTTTAACATCAATGTTATAATAAATGGTCTGAGTATTTCAGAAACTTCTGAAACGGGAATTTTCTCATGCAGCTCCCTCTAGGGAGGGGTCTAAAAAGAGAAAATATGCAGTGAACATCAGTTCTCTGGATGAAAATGGTTTGTGCTGATAAAAACTCAAATGGCCTTATGTTCTACTGCATGAGGTATGCAGAAGAGCATCTCTAAATGCACAAATTATCAAACCTAGAGTAGCAGAAGATAACATTGGGTCCCACAGGAACTGAAACTACGTTTTCCACATGCTCAACAAACTGAAAGATAGAAGATTTGAAAAAACAATATTGCCTGTTTGAGGAGTCACAATTTCTCCTGCAACATCCAGATGGTAGGATCAGAGTTTGGCATAAACACTGAAAGCATGGAGTCATCCTGCCTTGTGTCAACAGTTCAGACTGCTGCTGCTGCTGCTGGTGTGATGGCGTGAGGGATATTTTCTTTGGACACTTTGGGCCCTTTATTAGTACCAAGTGAGCATTGTTTAAGCGCCACATTTCCACCTGAGTACTCTTGCTCACCATGTCCATGCCTTCCTGACCACAGTGTCCTCATCTGTTCATGGCTGCTTCCTGCAAAGTAACGAATCATTTCACAATACTTAAATGATCCAAAAATCACCAGGTCGCAAGCCAGCAAAGAATCTTTGGGTAGAACGGGGAGATTTGAATCACAGATGTGCAGGTGCCAAATCTGCAGCGACTGTGTGTTGCTCTCATATTAATATGGGCCAAAATCTCTGAGGAATGTTTCCAGCACCTTGTTGAATCTATGCACATAGTGAAATAAGACAAAATATTAACTCGTGGCCAGAGAGAGTATTTTATCCCTTCTGTTTTTCTCAGCTGTAAAACAAATAGAACAAGGGAAATGAGTTGTCACCATAGCATGGTTATGTGTTCATAGACATAAACCAGGATCTTAGTCACATAGAGTATGTGTCCTTTCAACTAAGAAGGTGTCTATGTCCTTTGCAGCTTTGAGGCTGAAGGATAAGTGCAGCCTACTTTGCAATTGCTGCTGCTATTTTTTTACCTTTAAAGACTTGTCTCAGTTATCTCATCTCCATTCCCTCCCTTTCTCCTTTCACTTGAGCCGACTCTTTCCTCCCACCATTTCCTTTCTTTCTCCCTTTTTCCCACCCTCGTCTTCTTCATTGGTATCACCCCCCATCTTTCTCCCCTCCCTATTTGCCCCACTGGTCTGCAAGAAGCTGATCTGAAGAGCATTTCAAATGTGTTTAGAGTAGCTGATTCATCGCTGCTTTTGTGCCATGGTTTGTTAATGGAGGGCAGCTGATTGTAGTTTGGAAGTCCTGTGCCACAGGTGGCTTAAGCATCCTTTATTTATGCGTGTGTGCAAAAGTACATGCCTGTCTGCATGTGTGATGTCTGAATGTATTTAATAGGGCTCTGGTGGGTATAAACACTTCTTCTTTTTCATCAGTGTGTGTGTGTGCAGACAGGAGTGACATCCTCCAACAACAAAACACACACTTGGCCTTTACTTTCCTGTTGGTGCTGAGTGTTCAAATCATGGCTTCATTCAGCAGTGGCTAATAACAGGCCAAAGATGCTTTCTCTGAAGGTCCAGGAAACACGCACACTCAAAACTACATGTCTTTACTGTCATCTAGATGTCTTTTCTTGCAAGGTTGAAGGTTTGGGGTTTACCTTATATGCCAGTGAGAGAATATTAGTCAGTATGTCTGTCATAATCAACCAAAAAGATTCCCAGTATACCACGTTAGCCACAAGCTTACTGTTCAAAAACATCATCATGTGTCTAAAACAGCCGTATATAATTTTTCTTCACTTTAATCTCGTGTCTTGGAATATTTTTCAACATCTGCTAACTTCTAATTGTTCAGTTGTAATCATCCTATCTCTGCTTGAGCTCATCCCTTATAGCGTTGACACTGCAGTGACCCCCTCCTGGATAAGGAAATGCAGCCAATCAGAACTAGTATTTCAATATACTGTACACCCATTCATCCCCCTATCCATTCAACCCTGCATAGCAGCAAAAATAGCTCATCCTGAAACCATTAGACCAAATTGCTAAATGGTTCAAATGTGCAACCACTTAAGACTATGTCTTTAAGAGTAGTAATCTTCAATCTACTGTGGCAAGCAAGAAGAGGATGGGGTGGATAGTCAGATGGGGAACTAAGAGAAGCAGAAGATGAAACTAATGAAAGAGAGAGTGAAGAAAGGGTTAAGAGATATTAACTGTTCTGTATAAACAACTCTCCAATCCCCGTGTTTCTCTTTATATTCCTCTATCCAACTTTTGTATTAATCATTCAGCTGTAGGTGTGGAGTGAAAGTATAAGATTGGACTAATGGGAACTACTGGGGTTAAGAACAGAGCAAAACGCACATGCGGATACATCTTTTATGTCACTGATTCCAAGTAGATAAAAGTGAATGATGATAAATTAAAAGCACATATTTTTAAAATGACGTCATATAAAGACTATATTCAGAATAAGTGATAAATGATCAATTTCATAATTTTAACACAGTGTTACACTGATTGCTTGGCAGCTGCGAAGAAGAACTGAGACTAACTTTAACTGCTTGTTGTAAAGCCCCGATCCACTGGCAAACATGCTGATTTGTTCTCTGTAAAAACACGTTTAGTAAATTAATAGTCATATAATTGACTTGAGTGAACTTATTTGTATCCACTAAAGAAAATCCCAGTTTTCTCTCTGTGTGCTAAAGGTTTTTACGTTGTATTTTGTATTTTGATTTACCAGGAAGAAATCCCCCAACCCCCCAACAATTTCTGGTAGCAGCTGTACAGATTTCTTTGGAATACAGTAGCAACATGAGCAGTAACCAACTGAGCATCCATGGAAAAACACTTTTTAATGCTTGCTGTGTTCTCTTATTAATCTCTAAGGAGTGTAATGTAAAAATGTCTCATCAGTGACTCCTTATCACCTCAAGTGCCGCCAAAATGAAAGAGTATTTCAAAGACACTAAACTTCATTCATGGAGTAAATAGACAAATTGCTTGACAGAAATATTCAGCCTAGCTGAGTGGATGACAGCCATACCAACATACAGACAGATACAGAAGATCGTCTACATATTACTGTGCTAATCTCAGTTTCTGAAAAGCAGCATTCCCAGCTTCCCGAGCGACCCAGATCTTAGGCAGAAGACTTTGATCTGTCACTGAGATCATTACTTAGTCTACTGAACTGACAAGAGGCCAAGCTGAGAGACTGGGGGAAACTAAGCTGCAGAGAGTTGGAAAGGCTTGAAAGTAATAAAGGCAACATTTTGTCCCTTATTTTCTGCATGCTCTTTAGAAGCCTGAGAGCTGTGAAGTGAGCTGAAGGGGAATAACTGGAGAAGATGGGGCTGAGTGTTTGTCATCTGGATGTTTGTTCCAAATCCAAAACATAGTTGGATTATAAAGCGGGTCAGTTTCTGTACAGAGAGACAAAAAGGCCATCCTACTGCCAGACGATAACTGATACACACACACACACACACACACACACACACACACACACACACACACACACACACACACACACACACACACACACACACACACACACACACACACACACACACACACACAACCACACCCATAGGATGACTATGGGAGTACTGAAGGTGACCTGCACATTACTTGGGAAATGACTTTCTTGTTGTGGCTGTTTGTTGTACATATACAAGCTATTTAGTTCTTCTGCTCTGTGTTACATATTGCTTTCAGCTTCACGCTTACTTTGATTTGTGAGCATCATTAAGAGTTGCTGTGTTTTTGACATGGAAGCTGTTTCCAATTTTTTTTTCCCTTGGTTGTTACTATTTGTATGAAGACTGGCCTACATCATTACTTGGCAATATGCTTCCTTTTTATGGACATTATTAGCCTCAAGAGTATAACATAATTGCAATTTCACGTAAACTTAACATTTTGCCATTTGCAAATAGCCTTTTCAATTTGTTAGTGTAATTCATATAAAATAGTTGGAAGCAACCCCACCTAATGGCAGACATTAACATGCTTTACTCCCCCTTTCCTCATGACAAACTGAAAGAACTCGGCTTGAACTGCAGAGAAAGCCCATGAGCCAACTAAATGATAGCAGTGATAAGGACTTTTCAAGGTAAGTATGCAAAACTCAAGCTTTCTGTGGGAAAGCAGCAGCAGAAGCAGAAGTCTGTTTATTTTAATGAGCTCAGAAGTGTCTCTCCTGTTCCCCTTACATTATACTGGGGCTCATTTAGAGTTCACACAGTGCACTGTATGTCCATGATGGATATGGTAATGATACATTAATGCAATCAGGACCAAGTCTGTTTTGTCTCTCATTAAGAAAGCTAGCTATCTTGCTGACAAGGGCCAGGTCACATTTGGTCGTGACTATAAGCATTTTCTATTGGTGAGAGAGACCAGGAAAAGAGACAACAGCTGGAATACTCCAAATCAGGGCTGGTTAGGTTTCAGTAGTGATATAGGCACCAATTGTGCTGTGTCTGGTTGTCTTTTCAACACTGTGAGCATTGAAGTGGATTTATGAAGGCTAGGAGTCGAGTAGAAGTGGGAAATGTATGACTATAGAGCCTCTTATCAACATCTGGAGCTTTACAGAGCTGCTGTTTTTCTCTTGCTTCAACCCCCTCATCTGACCTCTACACCATATCATGCTGATCTACAACATGCCCTATAGATGTGCAAATGTCAGCTGTTTACTGTGTGGTCTGTTTTATATTTAAGACACCAAACCGAAGATCTTTCTAAATTGTAGATAAAAACAACGAGAGGTGGCCTTGATCACAGTTTATATGCACTTGCGTTCACTTGTTGAAACTTCACCTTTATTTGGTTCACATCCTACTGACCCCGAAGAAAAATTAGAAATTACTCTTTTGTGTCTAGATGCAAATAAAATGTGTGCATATTAACATTGAAGCATACACATGCATGCACAGGGAGAATGTGCTACTGTTGACTGAGGCACCACCCAGAAGTGTCCTGACAACAGAGCTACAGCATGCTCCGTTTTCTGGAACAAAACAGCTGGCCTGAGAAATGTTGGGTTTATAACTAAAAACAATGACTCACCAAAACACAGTGGATGGGATAGAAGGAGCCTCTGGTGGGAACGGGGATTGACCTCTCTCTCTGAATGAGCCCTGTACTCACTACATGACTGCATGATTATTCACGTACTTGTTGAGAGACACAGTGTCCTGATGTAGAGACACACATATGCATTTTATAAATGTCTGCTTATTAGAATTTTAAATTCTGTAGTGAATCAGTACTTTTGTACATAAACATTTTACTTCTTATCCTAACTTATATGTATGTCATACATCCAGTTTACAGAACTGTGCTTGTATGGAGACGCACTTCAGTGATTCCATAAATCATACTGAACCACGAGTAGGCAAGCTGACCCACTCTTACTGAGGCACTCACTTATCATAAAGATTAGGAAACTAGCTTCTTTAAATTTTACTCTTTTATCGCCTACATGTTTTCATTATCCTCTTGATGTTCTGCATCTCAGTATCTATTCAGTCTCCCTTTTTCTGTCTTTTTATTCCTTTGAATGTGTGTCTTTCTTTTAGTTCATTTTTAGGACTTATTTCTGCCTCTGTTCACCTTTTTCTTTCTGCCTTCTCCTGATTTTCTTGCTGGCTTAGTCACTTTACAAGTTTCTTCCTCCCTATTACCGTTACTGTACCCACAGCTATAGTCAACCTTTATGAGGTGGGTCTAGCCTGTCAGCTACAAGCTACTGCAATTGGGCCATATTGGAAGACACACACATACACTTAGGGTTGTAGCCTTATATATATTCTATTAAAAGCACACACGCACAAACATGCACATACTGTATATACCACCTTCCAGTGCCGGGCTAAATTGGCCCAGAGTGAGAGCAGGCTTTCCGTAGAGCAGGGTCTGTTTCCAGTCAAACTTGCCTGTGTCCTTCCTGAGCCCCTGGGCTCCTGTGGCGGCATTGCCCTGGGCTGCTTTTCAGCAGGGGAACTGCAGAAAAGTCAGTGTGTGTGAGAGACCAAATTGTGTGTGGTTACAGGGGATGTTCACTGTTGGACAGCTCATCTGAAATGGATCCAAACAGAAACACTTGTGTTCATAAGGAGACACACACAATCACATGTTGCAAACAGTGTTCCTTGCACCCACCCACACACAGCTGAGTCCCTTTTCATTGGTGTCAGCAGCTCCAACTCTCTTTTTCTCTCTCTCTGACACACACACCAGTAGAACACCTGTCGGACTGCACGGCTCACTCCAGGACACCTTCGAGTCATGAGCTCATCGGAAAAGCAATTAAAGGCAGTGTAGGCCCCGCACGCTGGCGTAATGTTTTGTTTTGCTACTTGGCTTCGAAATTAACCAAACCTGTCAGAAGTCATCTGGCTGACGCGGGCTGGGCTATATTTATTTATTTTCTGTTGGAGAAGCTGGACACAGGGTCCCTGCACTGCCTCCCGTCCAACAATGAAGTGATTCTGAGGGGGCGATTAGCTGGCTGAGACATGAATCCTCCCCCCACTGTCTACCTGGGGGGGTGATTGGAGAGCACCTCCCACCTTGCCTGTCTGTTACTCTGATGTTGGGGGTCATTGCCCTGTAGTTGAGAGGCTGTGCCCTCTGCAACCCCCAATCAGGGCTTTGGTCTCCATTGTGGGACTTGGTTTTGAACTTGGACTGACCTAACCACTCCCTGTTGATTAAATTTCATGGTTGCAGTGACTGAACAAAAGCAGATTTTATATTCAGAGAAGTCAATGTATAAACTATGTGGACTGATTAAAAAAAAAACTATGAAGATGTAAAAATGCGTGGCTGATTGTTTAGTGGGATTTTAGATCCATAAATACAGAGACTGACAAGAACATAGACGGAGCTTAAACATTAGAGGCCTTCTCTCAGTCAGGGCTACTTAAATGTAGCTTCAGACTGTGTGAGGCCTGATGCTAGGCAGCAGTAAGACAACACCAACAGCCTTATGCTGACTTTTAACTCTACTGGTCTTAAGCCACTGAAGAAAAAAAACACTTTTGACATTAATAGGTCCACTGTGGTTTAGTCAAGGTAAGTGTGTCTTCACAGACGTCTGCGTGTAGATTTTGCGGTTGTATGTATTTTCAGAATCTAGGCCACTGAGGAGCTTTGAGGTGTTTTCTTGAAGATTCATTTGGGAAGTAAGAAAAACACCTTTGTAATGATTGTCATCACTTTTTGTAATTACCCTTATGCCACCCTGTTAGAGTGGAGAAAAACAACAGTTAGCCTGCTGCCGAGGTCACCCTCTAAACACTCTGGGCCGTTTCATGGTCCTGCATGCTTCAAAGGAGGTGCCACTCTCTGGTAGTTATGTCAACACAATGATGAAACAAGAACACCGTGTGTATTGTAAAGCCTTGGTCTTCAAAGCCTCAGCAGCAAGGTCAACACATATTTTACTTCTGTGTCACCATCAAACTGGCAGGTGGGGGGGGAGAGTATTGTTTGCTCTGTTAGTCTTAAAAAGAGAGGTTTTTGAGTGGTGCTGTGATGTATGGACATGGTCATGGCTGTCCTGAACAGATGCCAAGCAGACATCACGCACAGCCACAGTAAGATTACAGCTGCTGACGTAACACTGAAAACGCTGTGGAATTCACAGCAGGTATTTAAGGAGCCAAACTGGAAAACTGGAGCTGACAACTGAGTTCATCTGATAAGTAATGAAAACTTATTTGTGTTTATTTCTGCTTTTTCTACTGAATCTGGCATAGGGTGAAATTCTGGTTCCTCTGGCTCACAGGCAGTTTTATGAAAATTCAGTTGTGTCAAGTGATCGCTTTAAAAATGAACCTATTCATAAAATATTCTGAAATGAAGCTGGGTGCAGTATTTTTTAAAATTTCTCTTTTTAATGTTACATACACAATTAATCTGGTGTGTTAGATTACTTGTGCAGCCATGAATGATTTCAGCTAAATGTGCTAGTCTATCTTATAGACCATGATTTAGGGTCTTAAGGACATCTTCACTATTCATCTCGCTCCCAGCCTTCTGGGTCCTATACAGCTCATGCTGTTCTGAGCTGCAGCAAAACCACTTGAAGTTGGGCCCCAGAACTACAGCCACAGCCAGAGCCTATTAAGAAGCCGCAGTGTGGTATAGAAGTTCAAGCCACAGGACTGAGGTTATGATTCCTCATCAGGAGGGGGAGAGAGGTGGATGAGGAAACAGTGAAAACACTGGGATGGAATTGATGGAAGATGGATGCATAGATGAAGCAATAGAGGAAGAACTCTGAGTCAGTTTGACTTTATCCAAGGAGAATGTTTCCCCTTTGCCCAGAAAGGATTGTATACTAGTAATAAATCATGGTTGAGGAATAAAATTGCACCCAGTGAATAATAATTATACGCACAAAGCCTAGTATTGACCTGTGGATACACTATAAAATACTATATTGTGGATGTACGTATTAAAGCTTTCACACCTTGCATACACACACGGTCACATATTTGACAGTATGAACACAAAGACATTTCACATTGCTCTCATACACCTTTACTTTGCACTGCAAACACACACACACACAAGTTCACAGGCTATAAATCACTAAATGTTGTAAAAGTGCAGCAAATTAGAACAGTTTTATTTGTATTGTTCACAGAAATAATGGAAGAGGGAGTTGTTTCTGCCAAGCTACAAAGTTAGTGTAACAAAAATGTGTCCGTGTGTGTGCGTGTGTGCGTGCGCGCGCGAGCGAGCACACAAATGCTGGGGAATGGGTGGTTCTAATTCAGCTTTGTTCATGCTTTGGAGACACTAAAATGTTAGGCAAAGCAGCAGGTAATCAAGCTTTGTTGGAGGTGAAATATAAACATACACACACTCACACACACACACGCAACCTTGCCTCAGGGCCTGAAACAGAAGACTCGGGTCTTGTCCAAAGCTCTCTTAAACTGCTGAAAGTCCTTCTAGAGCTGAAACATCCTCCCATCGTCATGCTGGGACATTTCACGGCACGCCAGAGACCTTATGCTAATCCTGCCGGCATGGGAATCATTATTGATAGGATCCTAATGCATTACCTCAGGGTCCGCTTATTGTTGGTAAAGATTATTATTTAAGAGTAAACCAAAACCCAGAGAAAGTCTTGAGTTTCATAGAAATTTATCAAAAGAAAATGTTATTCTTGGCTTAGCGTGATACCACTTTGAACAGCGCAATTGAAACAAACTGTCCTCCTCGCTGCACTCCAGCAAGCGGGCTCGATACCCACCAGCAGTTCATTTGGACTGTATTATGTACAGCAGTGGAGGAACCTGACACTCAATGTGAGAAGATTCAGTTTAAGTCACTTAACTTGCTGATTATATTATCTTACACTGATTGCACATCAGTATTCCTTTTACTTTGGAGAAGTTTGCAGTATCAGAACTTTGTCCATGTTCGCATAGTCTCCACATTAGTCTGGATTCTGTCGACTAGGTTATATTGATTACTGAAGTCAAACATCTTCAAAAAATGGCTTGAGTGCTGTCAAACAACTGGTCTCCAGCAAATTTCATTTTGTAAAAGCAAACAGATGTAGACGATATACTTTGCTGTCTTTTATTTTATTTTTTTTGGAACATAGCAATTTATCATTGGTTTGATTTTCTTTGTCTTCTGTGTTATATTACTAAAACTCTGATTCTGTATATGTTTTTTCCAGGTGCAGTCCTGCTGGTCAGTGTCCAGGGTATAGCTATCAATGTGGACCCAATCTTCTGCACATGGCTTTTGTATCAACCTCACAGAGCGAGCAGCAGACAACAGCAGCAGGTACTTGATCCAGTCTCATCTCAGACAGGCTGTCAGTTTCTCTTCCAGGCCTAATGTCAGTTTAGCCATCTATTTTCTGCTGCTTATCTGAAGTCACAACAAGATCACAGCCAACTAGTAATGATGGGAAACACAGGTCTCTCTTGTAAATGAGACATTGAATCTTAATTGGACTACCTGTATAAATAAAAGTTAAGTAAGATATAATAAAATAATTAGTGCAGCAATGTTTTGGAACTCCTTCTTGAGTTGGATCCCGACGTATTCTTGGGCAAAAGAGGATATAGAATCTGTCTGCCATAATCTGAGCATTATTGGGGTTGTTACTCAAACATGTGAACAGCTACAAACACCACTTGTAGCTCTACTTTATCTTGAAATGTTATTTCTATGTCCATTTGGTGGACAGATACATAGTTGGTGCCATTGTATCCTGGGTTCTGCACAGATTACAGTCACTGTAACCAAAGTAAGTAAGTAAACTACCATCCTCATAAGGAACTCCACCTTTATACAGGCATTTGTAATGTGCGTTTGTAAACTGCTGGCACTCACACACTTAGTTTAGTTAATCGACTGAAGTGGATATAAATGTCTGTAGTTTTTCCTCCTTCAGACTTGCCTTCTCTTTCCCAGCTACCTTTTTCCATTTGTTCTGCTCCCTGTCTTCCATCCAGTCTCTCTCTGTTTATTTGACAGGGGTCATGGTGATGGTTATGGACATTGAATGTTCTGTGCATACATTTCATGCACACTTATAGACATTCTTGGTGTGATTGCCTGGGATATAGCACAGCTTCACCCCATAAAGCCACATAAATATATATATATTGTCAATGAACATAATATGCTATTTTTTCCCCCATTAAGTTGCTCTGTTTTATGCCCCTTGCAGTTTTGAAAGATGTATGTCTGTATTCAACAAAGAGCGGGAGTTAACTGCACCAGCTCCCTGTGCTAGAGGTTGTTACTGTAAGGGGGTAAACACATGTTATGAGTTGAACTACAGCCAATGCGAAGGACACACAACATCGGCCGGTGGGTGCCTATGTAGACATGCTGCAGCCAGTGTGTGTGTGTTTCTGTATGAATGTCTACCTCAGCTGCCTGTCAGGGCCACTTCTCGAGGCCTTGCTGGATTAGACAAGGCCTGTATCTGAAGGCCAGTCAACAGCATGTGAAGGACAGTGGAAAGGACACTGACTGGTTTGGGTCGAGATGACAGGAAATGCTGGAAAATAAGGAAAACAGGACAAGCAGGGGGGCATTTTGAGGTATGGAAGGAAGTTCATTTTGTGTGACAGGTGTGCGAGTAGAACTTTTGACTTCATAGAGAAAGCCAAAGTGGAAGTAAGGCTGATGAGAGGAGAAATGAGAGTATTGAATAAATGATTAGCATTAACAGTGGAGGAGGCATCTTTGAGACACAGTGAAGAGATATGGAATGAAATGATAAGAAACAGACATACAAAGGAGAGCGATCAGAAAGCTCTAATTGTCAACACAGAGAATTTTCTAGTCAAACACCACTTTGGGCAATGAACCTGCAGTATTTTCTTCACTATATCCAAAGTTTCAAGAACCTAGAAAAGATTTGGCATCATACTTAAGTCAGTAGCTTCAATTGCTAATGTAATTTAGGGGGGCATTTTTAATCTTAACCACAACCAGCACTTGGGTCCCAACCTAGTCACTGAAAAGCAACTGTGTGTGTGTGTGTGTGTGTGTGTGTGTGTGTGTGTGTGTGTGTGTGTGTGTGTGTGTGTGTGTGTGTGTGTGTGCGTGCGTGCACGTGCACGTGTGTGCGTGCGTGCATGTTTACACAGGCTGCAGTACGTGTTTGGCCTGAGGCCTTGTGCAGCTGCATCATAGCCGATTGGTATTGCTGGCCGATGCTAATGGGGTTTCCTTATTTCAGAACAACCTTCCACTCCTCTGTCTTTCAGCCATCTCACTGACAGCAGTGTGTGAGTGTGTGTGTTTGGCCTGCATGGGAGACTGCTTAAAAAAAGCAGGGAGCTGTCACTAGTCCTTGTTGGTCTTGGAGTCCGGTTTTGTGTTCCACTGCATTTTTCTTTTTCTCTCTCTGCCTGTATCTCTGTCTTTAGTTGCATTATTTATTGTTTCTCCTGATTACCAGAGATCTTGAGAGCTGACTAAATCTCAGTCTCAATTGTTCCCTTCAAGACGTGAATAAATGCATACTTTACATTCACAGCATTTTCCTGTCCATGGCCGTATAGGTGTTCATGCTTTGATGTCCTTGCAGAATCCTGGTGCAGTTCCTTTGGCCAAGAGGAGAGAGGACGAGGTGTCAGTAGGGAGCACACCACTGGTCAAACAATCTTCAAATCAGGCCTCAGACTATGCCAGCAGCCCAGTCAAAACTAAGACTGTGACAGGTAGGTTTACCAATTCGAGTCTGTGTTTTTTTTATATAATGAATGATTGCACTGGCAAATACATATCATACATGACTTTCAGTCATGCACGTAAAGGAAACAGGCTACGCCACACTAAATTCAGTGTTTTAATTTAGTTGTTTCTCATTGGTATATTAATAGTAGTAATGTTGTTTGTATGGACTGATTTTAAGCTGCTATGTTGTTACATAACATGTGCTGACACCTGAGTGAACCCGTTTCTCAGGACACCACATCTCCAGACATGTCATCCTCTGTTTTTCTCTTCTGGTAGTACTACTGTGGCTTTTCATGCCCAGAAGAGATGAGTGGCTTGGCTATGTGTAGCCTCCCTGTATGCCAGTTTTCCACTTTCCAGGACCCCCTTTTCAGAAAAAACATATTTGCTGCGCATACATAAGTCTGCAGAGTGCATGGATTTGTCAGTACACACAAATGAATACCTTAAGTCTACAAATGCACACACACGCACGCACACACACACATCTGGTTTGCTATCTTCTATCTTCTTGGGGACATCCCATTGACATAATGCTTTCCCTAGCTGCTTACCCTAACCCTAACCATCAAAAATGAATGCCTAACCCTAACCCTTACCCTACACCTAACCATAACCTAATTGTAACCCTGACACTAATACCACATTTTGAGTGAAAAATGCCTTCAACCCCATGGGGACCTGGATTTTGGTCCCCACGAGGGCTGTTGGTCCCCACAAGTATAGTAAATGTCAGATTTTGGTCCCCACCAAGATAGTAAGAACCCGTACACACACACACACTCCTACTCCTTGTGTGTGTGTGTGTGTGTGTGATTCTTCCATAATCCATAAAGCTGTTGTCCTAAGCAGGTACCTCTGAAACCTTTGGTAAAAGATGCATAGATGGGACAGACAGAAAAGAATATGAATCTTTTCTTGAAAATGCCTACTGGGTTTATTATTTCTGCAAAGTACACCAACAGTGTCAGATGTTAGGTTATTGCTGGTGGTATTAGGACAGGCAAAGAGGTTATCAGCAATTCATCATAGAGTATAAATGCAGAGAACAAGTGGTGTTTTTATCATTTTTTAAATAATTTTATATTAACATGAGCACAAGACAGAGAAAGACACCCTACATTGAGTTGAAACATGAACTAAACATATTATTATGGATTTTAATATTTTATTTGGTTTTTATATGTACCTATTTTCAGTAATATCAGCTTTAATAGCAGGAAATTAACTAGGATATAATTATTTTCTTTCTCTTTTTTTGCCATTTTTCAAGTAACACATATTTAACAACAGCATAATAAAACTGGAAATTCTGTTTTTAGTGTGCCACCCCAGTATCTATCTGTCTATCTGTCTATCTTTCTATCTGTCAAGCTGTATATTTGTATATCTGTATATCTATCTGTACATGTATATATACTAATTAATATAAAAAAATTCTTCATAGTCTGTACTTTTTTGACTCTCACTGTGTTAAGGCTCCTTTAAACACTGTAACATTTTCTACTAAAGCATCACAGTGACGAGTCAGGAGAAATAAGCAAGTCGTTCAACTTTTTTCTTTCTTTCTTTCTTTTCTTTTTTTTAAGTCCCTGGGAAACGTTTTCCCAGCAGGAGTGATAAGTCTCTGTTTTGGGTGAAGTCATCTCTGTAGCTGTAAAAAGCTTTGGATGTGTATAACTTTCTCCCATGTCAAGTGTTTAGATAGAAAAAAATGCTCCTTTGACATTTCAGAGTTTAAACAAAGGCCATGAGGGTTGTCTCCTAGCTTGTTTAAAAAGCTCGCAGCTGAAAGGTCATGCCGCCGTTTCCTCCTGATTTCCCCTCTGGTCCATGTTTTTTGCAAACTAGACTAATGGCTTTTCCATAAAGAAGCATCTTTGCTTACTCGCATCCTAAAAGTATATTGTCTCATTAGAGGATTGTCAGTAAATAATCAGCTTGGCTCCAACACTCCATACTAAGTAACATCAGACTGTAGTTTGTCAGCAACACTCGCTGACTGGAGTAAACTGTCCGTCAGTGTGTTTTCTCTTTGACTGGTCCTCTCTCTTTCTATCTAACTTTTTGTTTTTCTGTCTGTGAAGTTATTTTTCACTGGGTAACTTTATTTCTGTTTTTTTTCGCTCGTTTTTGTAATTGTTTTTCCTTAGTTCATCTTTTCTGTCTTGTTTTTGACATCCTGTCCACCATCAAGTTTTTGAAAATAGTCGATAAAAGACCAGATTTTAGAACAGACAACACTCAAACGCTGATGCTTTCACACGTAGTATTTTGGTTGTTATGAAATGTTAAGTGGATTGGAAATCTGGCCACAAATTCTGCCTGTGGGTGTGTTTACTGTTAGACACACAACATTTGTATATGGCATCTAATTGTTGGGCTCCATTAGTTATTCAAACATATACTTTGTCAGACTCATGCTCTTTCTTATCCAAATATTTCTCTTGTGAAGTGAAAACAAGACATTAGTAACCAGGTGCTCATACTGCATTTTATTAAAATGTAGCCCTCGGTGCCCCCGCTCCAGTTCTCCATGCTGGAGTGGAGCTTGTAAGCAAATGAATAGCATCTTCTCTGGAAATTGCTGTGGTGTTACAGGAGAAGATGTAATGAAAAGTTACAAATTGTTTCCGCAACCAATCAGAAGAAGAAAATGGCCGAGTCATTTCACCCTTGCGGTTTTAATCATGGTGAAATAATACGCTTCCCTACGGTTATAAGATCTTGATAGGCCACAGCTCAGCACTGGAGAGACTCTTACAGCACAGCAGGTACTCTGCTGATTTCATCCCACGACTCCAGTTCCACTTGTACCTAGTTACACAATAATGCCTTCTTTCCACATTTTACAGTTTTGTTTCTGTGTATGTAGAAAAAAATGACTGGACGTCATGGCTGCGTAAAGACAGATGTGAACTCCTGACATTTTGTTGGATTGTGGTGAAACTTGATGCACATAGGTTCATAAACTAAGACTGTGTTCTGCCTCGTTTCTCTTGATTAGTTGTTCCTGGGATTCATTTGGGGGCTGATAAATGGGATGTTAATTTCTAATATTCCTTGGCTGATGATCATGGGGTAAATACCTGCTGCAGATACCTGATCTGTAAACAGATCTGCACTGATATTTAGTCCTGCTTAGACTAATGGTTTTTTAATGCTGAAATCTTGTGGAAAGTCCTGTTTGTTGGGACATTAGTTAAAATACACCCAAAAATAGAACTGACATGCGTTAACCCTGTAACTGTACACAGCTGAACTAAATGAACCATAGTTTGTATTTTTCTGCATAAAGCTTTCTTACCAGGGCTTCTTCCCCATCAGAGCTGTCGACATCTAACATGTTGTGGTTGGAGTTTGGTTCTCTAAAGATGATTTATGAATTGTTTTACCATGCATGGACAGCACTAAGAAGGACTGGGATATTTAAGCGGCTCCCTCTGGTCTAGCTTTCACATTTGTTTGTTTTTTAGGCAAAGAAACAAACAAACAATCACTGTTCATGGTTAGTCCTTCAGTCCTATTAGTTTAGCATGTTTGCGTGTGGTGTTTATACCAAGTTGACTTTAAGCTGGACATAAAACTGTCTTCTTTTCCGTGTCAGCATGATGCATTTCATGTCTAAAGCCATTTAGCCTTATTGAATGTTGCGGTGCATTTTTTTTTCTTTTTCAGAATGTATTTGTAATTGCTGCGTGTTTACCCCACGACATGCAGTCCAGCTGTTTAGCTTGGACTGACTCAATAAGCCATAATGATTTGCTGAAAGATAGAGCTGATTCGAATATAGTTGTAGAGAAATGACTGTTGTTGATTGATATTGATTGAACTTGATCTAATCAGTTATGATAGAGCAAGGATTTCAGGCAAATTAATAAATGTGCTGAGAAATGGCATTTATAAGAAATGAATTGAAATGGTCCAAGTCATCCCCCCCTTTTTTTTTTTTTTTTTTTTTTTTTTTTTACATCTTTTTACTAAATTATCATTTGGCATTTTACTTGATAGTTCAAATGTGTTTGTTTCAACCTGATTCCAAGTAAATGTCAGACTATGTGACAAGGTCCAATTTAGTTGCTGGCATTTGTTTAGGTAAACAGAGGAAAGATGGGTGTGGGAGTGTTTCAATGTTATGTGTACTGCAAAATCCTGGGTACTTCTTTCAGGTTTCCCTTGAGTCTTGAGTTCCAGGTGCCTCGACGCTGCTGTTTTACACCTTATTGAAACACAGTGGGAAAAACAAGATGATTCGTTTTCAGAAAGCATCTGTAGAAGCTGCAAATGAAATGCAAAGATTTTCTGTGAAATTCTGCTTCCTGATCCCTACTGGGCCTCGGAAAGCCCACGGTGTGTGTGCTAACCTTGCGTTCAAGTGGTCAGTTTGAAGATATAAGCTAACAGCTTGCATGTCAAAATTGTGCTAGATTGAAATATTATCACAGGATTAAATGACCCAGAGTGCTGGATATATGGAATACTGAGATAGAGCCTTGTTTTGTTCCGCCTGATTATAAATTGGCAAGTGGAGTCTATGTCTGTGCCTATTGATTATCATAGTTTTCCACTGGAGCTATTGATTTTCCCACAAAATCACCTTAGGGAATTAGAAAGAATAAATCATAATCCACTAAAAGAAAATCATTTTTAGAGCTTTTAGCAGTTCAAAGCCTCCTCAGAACAATTGTACTAGCTAGATGTCCCTGCTTCCAATTGGTTATTTGAATGCATGCCTGGCACTTTTATGATTTAAAGAGAGTGTTATGTTGTTTTGTTACCACACTGAGCCTAGCTACAGTTTCGTAGTAATCAAGGGGGACTTTCCTGCTGGCTTTTGGAAGGTGCCTGTTAATGTGTAGGCAAATGTACAGAGACACACAGAACCAGTTCTCTGCAGATCATTTCCCCCGAAGCACTGAGGGCAAGGTGATATCATACTGGGACCGGGGCTGCCCGGCTTGAAACTCATAACCCATAGGCACTCAGCTCTATCTGGCAACACAATATTTCACCCGTTCTCTCTTCCTCTCTGGTTTTGGTCATTACACATGTTAAATATACAGGGCACGTGTTATAAGACACCGCTGACTTTCACAACCAGTTCAGGCTCAGTTGGACTGAAGCCACTTCTGGTGGATGACAGAGACTTGGATTTAAAGTCTCGGTGAAAGAAAATCACGTCGTCTCAAAATCTCTTTATACGATGAAACTTTAAACTAGTTTAACTTTATGAATGGCTGTTTTTTTGTTGTTGTTGTTTTGTTTTTTACAGTTTTATGGTTGGCTTTTCTGTCAGTCAGCACGCTTTTTTTTAGACATTTTGTTACTGGTTACATTATATGGCCCAACAAAATATTCTGGTCAATTCACATCACAGGTTTGTTTGAATGTTGCTTAGTAACATCATCACAGAAGTGTTAACAGTTGTTTTTGTGCGATTATCCGACAAGAAAGGCCGTGGAAAGACAATTTTGAAAACAAGTCATTTCTCCACAGTTTGAGGTCGATTTCTGTCTGCCCGCACAATTACGCCACAAATTGGTTCACATAAAACTAGCCTCTAAGTATTTTCTTTATTTGTCCCTAATGAATGTTCTTGTTGGCAGCAGCACCGTGTTTCTGATCATGAGCCTCCCAAGTCCCGAGCTTCTTATTGTTCTCTAACATCTACCAGAGTAATGATCTCACCGGCTTTTTTTTTTTTTTTTGCTTCAATCCTAAAATTAGCTGTTGGCACTCTGAGAACATACTTCATTTGCTGAGAAACCTTTCCTATCTGGCTATGCTTCCTAAAGGTTGGAATAAGAACTGTTGTCTTTGTTCCTGTCTGCTTGTGGTCTGAATGATGGGATTAAATGTAATTTTCTTGTGTACTGGAAGGACTTAAAAGGACAAAAAAAAAGAGACAAAATGGAAACATTTGCGTTTGCTGTTAATCTGCAAGGTAGGACAAATATCAGGTTATGGTCAGGGTTGTGCTGCTCACAAAAACATTCCAGCACTGATGGCTTTTCTGTGATCTCAACCGTAGAGCATCGACAAAAAAGGAGGTTTGGAACTTTGTAAAGATTCATGGCTTAGATATATATATTATGGAAAGACGTATATTAATATATTTTAGAGAGAAACTAATATACACATGCATACACAAATCTATAAGAACTAGAGGAAACTGATGCGAAGACTTCAGGCAGAACTACGCAGTCATACATTACTATAATCCAAGCCCAAGTAGCCTGATGGAAGTCAGGCGGGTTTTTATTGGCTGCTGTTTGCTTTTCAGAAGGGGATAATATTTTCATTGTGGAGTTATTTATATAGTTTAATTTTTCTCGTAAAGTCAATAATTTATCAAGGTAATGATGGTTGGAGTGGGGAAAGAAAACAAGAAGAAGGAGGAATAATGAGATAGAAACCCCCACCTCCCTTAGAAGAATGGTCGAAGTCTTGAGGGGACTCTACTTGCTACGCTGGAACGTCTTTTGCCTCCGCACACTGATGAGCCCATACAAGCCTCTCCCCAGCTTCCATAACAGACAGAATGGTCTGTGGGGAATATATGTGTCCTTATGTATCCCTTTGCTGCTTTCATGAATGATAAGGGTATTATGCACTGTGGATGTTGGCTGTGGGTCCTGAGGTTGAAGTGAGAGGAGCGAAGAGGGAAGTTGGGGTTGAGCAGTGTTTCATCAGATGTAGTGTGGATTAGTTGAGGGGCTAGAGGGGGTTTAGTGACAGAGGATGAGAGAGGAATGGGAGGAGGTTGGGCACTGTGCTGAGATGTTTTTTGGGATTTTTTTTTTTTTACATGAGATGTTTCAAGGGTTCCTGATGTCACCGAGAGAACATGTGCTGCTGCAATTCTTTACGTGCTTTTATCATGGTCGGGCTGGCACAAGTCTTCAGCTCTTTTTACCGAATAAAGTGAAAATTGGTTTGCATTACTGTGTCATTATCACTCATGTAGTGAAATTTGTTATTCTCTTCTTGCTTTACATGTTGCCAGAGGCATCAGAGTCTGACTGAGTTTTCCTCCTGTTAGAGGACTTCCTAAAGCACATCTGGAAGAAAGAGCGACCATGCAGTTTGTAGTGTTAGAGCAGTATGTGTAGAAATAAAAGGGTGATTTTTTTTTTTGTGTCCTCTTGCCACCACTTACACATTCCTCACCCCTTCAAGTGAGCCTGGCCACAGCAGCGCTTTTTCAATAATGCTGTAACGAATGGAGTCACGTAAATATTTAAATAAACACTGACTTGCATCCAAAACAAATAGGCGGGCAGGTTTATTAAAGAGCCCTATTGCTGCCTCTGCACGCAGCTGTAGCAGAATATACAACACTTCAACTCACTGTAAACCATTTGTAATAGGGAACATACCAGAAAGATAGCAGGCGGCATGAGGAAATGCCGGGATCCCGCAATGAGGCTGTTTTTATGGTTGAGTTACTCAACCACCCGGGAAAGACATGGATGCTTTGTGCCTTTGTTGTTGTGAAGTCTGTTAAATGTGTAGTGGAAAGTTCACTGGCACTGATATGATGTTAGTGTTTCTGTGTGACTGTGGGTGTGCCAGTGCCTTTGTGTGCATTTAAACACGTGTTCAGTTGTGACTGCGAATCGCACATTTGAATGATGTGCGATTTACACTCACCACGCCACACACCCTCACACATTTTACAGCTACGTTACTGTGCCGTGGCAGTGTTGCGACGTGCATCGTGATGTGAGGCTACGCTGATTTGTTTCTCGCCCTAAAGTCAAAGTACTGTAGCGGGGTTCTGGTCTTTTCTTTTTCTCTGAGCATTTGACACTGCAGCCGTGGGCTGCAAAGACAGTGGCCTTCCACTTGCTGTGGGATTTAATGGAGCCGTTAAAGAGGATGAATAACCACCATCAGAACCCTAGAATGTTTATAAGGGACTGGACTGGCAGCTCCACAAACCAGTTGAAAGAGAAAGACGAGGGAGTGGTTGGAGAGAGAATGAAACAAAGGAGAGAAGGTAAGAGAGAGGGTGTCTGGCCAGAGTATGGCCAATAACATATTAGCCTAATGGCCTAAGAGAGGGTGAAAATGAGGACATAGCTGAGATGGCACGAGGCAGGGGGAATAACCCCACTTTAAAGGGACTCCTAGGACTTGTTAGGCCTGGCCAGGTTTAAGAGGTTTGGGCTCTCCTGTCATGTTTCTCCTTCATTTGAATTTAGGCTTGCCGCTCTCTTTCTCTCTCGCTCTCTCTCGCTCTCTCTCAATCCCCTCCCTGCAGGAATGGCAGGCGCCAAGTCACTATAACAAGATATGGCAGTTTCATTCCAAATAATGACCCTAGGATTAACAAACAGAGACCTGGAATGGTATTTAAAACCAAGCACAAGGCTTCATCCATTGTTACTGCCTATGCTGCACTTCAGCACACTTTCTGATTGGGCTAACAGACTCACTCTGGGGAAGAACATTCACAGTTTGGCCTACCCCCAAAGTAAAAAAGACAAAAAAAGGCTTTCAAAAATAGATGATCAGAAATCCACTCATTCATCGGGCTTTCTCACGGCAAAGTTAGCAAGGATTAGGACAGTCTCTCTACCTGCCAAAAAAGGAATAATTTTAAGAAATGATGGGCTCGTTGAGAACAATGACTCAGAATAATATTTTTGAGTACTATTGATTTAGGTCAGAAGTGTCCAGATGATGCTCATGGCTGCCTTTATTCACAGATTTTTGGAATCTGTAGTGACATACATGATGTGTGTGTGTGTGTGTGTGTGTGTGTGCATACATGTATTAGTACCCAATGTCACTATTGTGCATTATGGAATTAATTATGCAGGTTTATCTTGCATGCTGTGTTTCATTGTCTCATAAGCTCCTCTGCAGACATGCTCACAGTTAGCTAGTCCTCAGTTTCTTGTCATGCAAGATCCGCTCCACCCTCAAGTAACTTTCTCTTATTTTTGTAAATTGGAAGGAGATGGTACAACTGTGTATGAGTTTCTGTTTTTGGAGCTCAGAAGGGTGGCCTGTATTTACTTTAACATTTCATCAGTGATGATTCGTGAGGGTGTGAGCTCTTTATGGGTTCTATTTCAGTGTATGGTTTTTATGTTTTGTCAAGATTGTGTGTGTTTAAATGTGCTTGTGTGTGTGGTATATGCTTTTATTGTATTTTCTAATGTGGTAAAATGTTGTTTAGATAGCATAGGATGTGTACCGTGAGATAACCAGGACACTAACCAAAACTGGAAGAAACTTGCACACATACATGTACATACACAGGGAAAGCCCAGTTCTTGGGGTAATGTCTCCTTAGTCTAGACAACTGCATGACTGACAGTGGTAGCTACACACCCCTGTCTTGTCTATATCGATCCCCTGCAAAGTATGAGATACTTTTCTAATGCCGTGTAACAGGAAAACTCCAACGTATGCACAGCCCTTCACAATAAAACTCTATTGACAACTCAGTGATATCACAGCAGTTTGTGCAGCACTCTATTCATATTACTCAATGAAAGTCAGCCCATGAAACACAATCTGACCTGTCAAAGTCAATTTTTGCCATCTTTCACTTTGTGGGCATCTAGAAGGACAACGCTGGAAGTATTAAAAGGATAGGGAAAAAAACTGACGAATAAGATTGAGGGAGGTAAACTGGAAATTGCCAAATGTAAAAATAATGTAAAGTGCAACACTGATTGTAGGAATCATGACAAATAGTCCATTTCATAGTCCCCAAGTGCCAGAGGCACCTGGAGTGTGAGAAAGTACTGTTCAAGAGTCCAGACCCAATAATGAGTTTTGTTTTCTTCCACACACCCACCCACACACACACACACACACACACACACACACACACACACACACACACACACAGAGCTCAGCATCCATATACCTGTGGCCTAAGTCTCCCAGTGATATGCACACATACCTTGACCAACAAAAGTGGATCAAGGTATGTGTGCAAGGTTTGTATGTGGGTCAATGGTTAGTTAACCACCTTTTTTTTGTCATTTTCCCCACCAACATGCTGTTATTGCCATGCCAACGCATTTGGAGATATTTGGGACCATGGTGCCTGAGGGCACACTGTACAGCTGTGACATCACTGCTGTTTCTTGAAAACTGTGGGATAGGGCTGCTGAGCATTGCAGACCTTTAAATCATGGAATATGTCTTAATGTGTCTTTAGAGAGACCACCCCCCACCCCCCTTCCCTAACCTCTGACGCCCTGATGACTTTAACATCCACAGACCTCAGGTTAACCTGCTAGAATGCCCTTATGCCTCTGTCTCGTTCACCGTCTCTATATATATTTCTCACACTCTGTCTTAAGCTTCCTGTCGTCTTCTTATCAATAATTGATTTTCTTACAGTGAAGGTGCGCTTTAGTTCATATAGTTAGTAGAATGGATAATTGAATATGCTTATTACTGTGTGATTTTTGTGCTTGACTGTTGCCATGAGTGTCAGCACAGACAATCAGTGCTCGTCTGGACCACAGCAGGCACACCAGAACATGTCATGTCTAGAAGTTTGTGTGTCTGTGTGTGTTCGTGTGTGTCCGTGTGTGTGCGTGCGTATTCTCTCAGTTTCATAGTTCCCTCTCCTGCTGTAGGAGACAAGAAACCTGAGTGCCAACATTACATCATCTCAATGAAGTGTCAGTTAAACATCATATAACATGATACTTTACAGTAAATGAAAATAACAGTGAATTATGAAGAGAGTGAAATAAAGGATAAATGCAGGACAAAATTTTCTCATGTTAATAAATAAAACCCAGTTTGTATTTAAGACTTTACAAGGTGCCGCTTCACTTCTGTGGTAGCGGTTCCTTCAGGAGTCAGCTAAATGTTTCAGCAAGTCTATCAGCAGTACAAGTACACACTATGAGAAATGATGGCGCTGATTGTTTAAAAGCTTCATTACAATGTCATGCCTATCACTTTTTTCTTTCCCAGAATCACGTCCACTGTCCATCCCAATGAGGGTGATGCCTGACACCACAGCTGCGGAGTCATGGACGACGTCAGAGGAACGAATGAAGGAGCTCATTGCCCACGCCTGGGATGCTGTTAAACGGCTCACTCTGCAGGTACCAAACTGTCTTTATGTACTGGAACAGGCATACTACTCCACTGAGCTTGGATGAAAGTTCATTGATCTTTTCCATTAAGATTATTTACAGTTGTTTAGTCACTCAGTGTTACGTTTGGTCTTCACATTCCGAAGGATCAAACATACGAATGCGTACCCGGATAAAAGTTTGTACGCCTTCTGGGACAGCAATGCTTTTCCCTGACCACCTATTTCTCTCCTGTTTCTATGGTATAATATATTAAAATTTAGCTCATCCCAGCCCAGCTTTGTGCTCTCTTTTGTGAAGCCATATGGCATCCAGGGACTTCTGTTAGTTGTTAACTGATTACCCTCTTTTACATACAGATGCATATACAGTGTCTCATGTCCCATTGTGGCAAGCCAAGTTTCCGTTTGGCCTGCTGGCTGTCTTGGATGTCCCTGTCTGTCTAAGTGTCTAACTGGGAAGTTAAATGCTCCCATCGATTGTCTGTTCGCTGCATCTCGACTGGACTAGTTAGTAGAGACCACATCACAACCAGCCCCATCTGAAGCACATCAGGAAGTGCTGACAACTCTCTAACAGGCCTCCTCTTGATGCAAGAGCTGGACATCACGGTGTGTGCACATATGTGTTTCCCTGCCCATAGTAATCATGCGGGGTACATTACTGCATGGTGCATATGGATATCTTTCAGTTCAGTAATGTGTTAGGCTCAGTTTTGGCAGATTAACTACAGTATGTGAGTATTACTGGGAAAATGCTCGCCACATGTATCCAGAGTGTTAATCTTGTGTTTTCTTTTTGTTTGTTCATCAATTATTAGGGTATTAGGCCAACCACAGTAAACAACAATAACTATTGCAGCTACATTACTGTTAAAAGATTAGTGTTTCCTCTTACTAGAGTTTAAGCCAGACTCAAAGTTACGGTTACATTTAACCGTCAACAAGCTATCATGTCGTATGTCACAACAGGCATCATAAATTAACAAGATTTAATTTTTGCATGTAGTAATAGTTATACTGTTGTGAGTGCATGTAAGTCATCACAGGTGCAGAGGGGTTTTCTGTCAGTGGGCTTATTCATTGTGCCCAATGTGGCTATTCAGTTTCAGGGTTTAGTCACAGCTGAATCATTCCTTAATTTGAGTAGGGCTTTAAGGTGAGTTTCTTTGAGCATGTAAACAATAACTATTGAGGCATAAATGAAACAACTCTTCTCAAATTATTTTAATTCCTATTGCTTGGACCACACAATCTGATGTCATTCAGACAGAAAGAGAGCATGTGAATTGAAATAATTCTCCAGAACCGGCGTCCCATGTCAGTACATTGAGCTGTTTACAGTACTTTCACAAGAGTTAACTCAACCCTCTAATAGTTTGCTGAACCCGTCATTGCCTCCACTTTCCTCTGTCCCCTTCGGCTGTGTGACTGGGACCACACCACACCACATACTGCAGCAGTAATTAGGAAACACTCTGTCCTGTTGACATGGGAGTGGAAGCGAACCAAACCGAAAACCCCAACAGCTGGTACCCCAGGTCTTGGATATCCCCAAACCTGAACCACTCCATTTATTTTAGTGTGGTGTAAACAGAATACCTAATGGCTCACACTTCTGCTGCACATGTGCCCAATTTAACATGCAGGGCTTTCTTCTGACTTTTACAGAAGAGAGAGGAGCAAGAAGGACAGAAAAAAGGTTGGGTTAATGAGACTGGGGGATACAAAGTTACCAAAGTATTTATTATTCTTCAGCTTCTGAGACCACTTAAGACTGTTTAAACAGAACATAGAGATGTGATAGCTAGTGATAGTGTAAACCTCTATTTTTTTTTAAAAATCCATAGCACTTGTCTGAAATGTGGTTATGATGCTTTGTTGCTGTGGCATTATTTTTCATCTTACAAATGCACAGCGACCAACAGTAAGACTGGAAGTGTTTTTATTTTAATAGGAATGAGATTCAAAAATATTGATGCATAAAGTGAAAATGTCTGGGGGTGCCATCAGTACAGTAATTAATCATTATAATTAATCCTTAACGTAATTTAGAAAAAATAAACTTTTCACTTTACCTCCGTCTCAGTCTTATTTGAATATTCAAGCTTATGTAATGTCTTATCCCTCTCAAAATATGAAACCAGAATAGCAGCTGGACAAACAGAACATGCACGGTTTCTGTGTGGAGTTTTATGCTCTAAAGTCAGTCTTTTCATCATATTTGCCTTTTTTAATAGGACCAACAAACTATGTTAGCATAGTTAACATAGATTCCTAAACACAGCTTATTTGAATCCATGAGTGCCACACTCTAATCTGTGATATCGCTTCGATTTAAATTATGTGGAGTCCTAGCTATCTCAGTTTGTAAGAGTCTTACCTGTTTAGGAATAATAGAGGACACATACAATGAAAATATCCAAGTCATTATTCATAAATAATTAAAGCGCCATCAAAAAAGTAAAGAGACTGTCCGTGACAAAGTCAGGCAGCTGATATTGAAAACAGAAAAGCTTGCTGGCTCTTAGACAAATGGAGTTTACACATTACCTATGCTAATTACTTCTTGGATGAACAGAGGTCTCACTCTTTCACTCGCTTAGAGCAATAGAGCCAGTGTCCATTGCAACATGCATGATGGACTCAGAGTGTTCTGTCCAACACACATCATCCTAATTGTGCATGCTTTGGGGAGCTTTGTTTTAGGTAATGTAATATGTTTTTCTATTATTTTTTTTAAATAGTCACTTGACATTGGGCACTGTTGTAAATGCTATTTAAGCTGGAGTAGTGTGAAACGTCTACGAGTGCCTCCTGCACTCATCCTTGGAGCTTTCACCCACAGCTTTTCTTTCCACTTGTGCTTCTGGTCATTGCAATTTACCACATCTCCTGAGCTCTTCATTTACCTTTTGGTTTCTTACGGCCTTCTGTGTTCTATGTGTTTACTCTCCCTCTTGTTTCCTACTCCTCTCCCCCACTGCTCAGCCATAGCACTTTTCATCCAGCCATCTCCCCTTCTCCACCCTATTCTCCTGAGGACACCCATGTTCTTTTTTGGCCCTGATAATAATTGCAAGTGATCAGGATGGTGATTCTATTTCAGGAATTTTAAAATGATTCCTTCTATTTAACACATGAATGTGTTCAGCACTGGCAACAGAGCACGTTGCTACCAAAACTGAAATGGGATCTGCTGAAACAGAGAGACCGTTGCCATGGAAAAATGAAGTAACACTGCTCCCTGCAGCTGCCATGCATTAATGAGTAGGATACTTTTTGAGAAAGAAAAAGAGGGAAAAAAGCAGTGGGGTAAAAAAGGTAAAGCGGTGGAAAGGAGAGGGAGGTGTAGGAAGCTAGGAAGAACACCGGATAAAAATGGGAAGAAGCTGAGGTTGAAGGCAGGAGGAAAGTGAGAGATATACAGAAAGGAGAATCATGTGCACTGGATTTGGTGTGGCTCAGATCAAGCTGGCCAGATGGTTTCCATGAACAGGATCTGACCCCCAGATTGAGTGCTTTGTGCAGGCACATTACTTCATCCTCTGCCCCCCTCCCTTCATCCTATCATCCTTCCATTCAACACCTCATCCTCCCTGTCTGTCAGAACCCACAATTTCCAAGTGATTTGTAATTACAGCTTTAATTTTGGGCCACTTTAAACACCATGTTTCTTTCAGTATTGGGGTGATAAATTGTCAGCTTTTAAACTTGACAGTCATCTTACAAATCCTGAGAGATGCTGGCTCATCTTAATCATAAGCAAGATCTTGACTGGTAGATATGGCATACTAAAAAATAATTCAGGCTTCTATCATACAGCAAGTCTAAATCCATATATTAACATTTAGCATGATAAATCTGAGTGCACAAAAATAAATGTTATAATTTTGCAATGAGATTGTTTAAAACGGATGTGCTTAAAAAACACAAAGCAAAAAAGAAACAATTTAACTAACCTGTTATCACCTCACACACAAAACCTACCCACACACTCCTTAGAGTATTTGGTCCCAAACAATATGATAATATGTCAAATAATATATTTCACATTTATTAGCATTTAAATAATACATGCACACATTATGAATGGGGTACACATATTTTACATTATTTATTACAAAAAAAATTGCAGGACACAGTTAATCTGTCTTAAATCTTGATACATATGAGAGTCCGTGATGTAATAGAAAATGAATTGCTGTGTTTCAGCATATGAACAGCATATGAAAATGAATAGCCTGCTATAATTGCTTGCAGTTCCTGATTGTTTAAGTGCTGATTGGCTGAGTGCAAACAGAGAGGGAGGTTAATGCTAAGGACAGAAGGGGTCTCTTCTAACATTTAGTCTCTGCAAGACTGTTCAGCGATTTGAGGGTGACAGCAAAAGAATAAAGAACGAGGGAAGGACAGAAGGCGGCACAGGGTGAGGTAGTTAGTGAATATGAAAGAAAGACGAAAAGAAAGTATCGCCTGATCTAAATCAAGAGCTCACAATGCAAAAGTAGATGTCATTGGCTGTTTACCCAGTGAGAACACTGTGCGTGGGTGTATGTATGCACACGTTCACATCTTGACGGGTGTGTGTTAATGTGCATGTGTGGCCAGAATCCCATTCCATCATCTGCCGCTGTGTCAATACACTAATGACCTCAGAGCCATTATAGACGCACTCACATATTTGACCCTCTCACCGGACTGTACTGGAAAAGCGCTTACTGAGATTCTCCTGTGTTTTTAGCCTCTTGAATCTCAGCAGTTTAGAGACTTGGAACTGATTTTGGTTGAAAAAACCCTCCCGATACACTACAGCGAGTACAGATTTGCCACAGAAGCTACAATTGCTGACAGAATTGGGATGTTTTAAAATTGTCATAGAAAAATGATGTGCAGTTTATGCCCTGATCTTCTGAATGTGTCTTGGAAAGCTAGTTTGGACGGGAATCTAGTTAAATTGTTGGAGCACACATCCACCCTTTGTCTCGGGACAATGAAGGAAGCTGTGCCAAACACAGGTCGAATCAGATCAGTTGGGGTTTAGAACAGCCCGGTTTGGCCTGCTTCACTGGGTCACACCGTATAAATCAGTAGTGGTGAAAATCTGCCAGAGTTAGCCCTTGAATCCTCTTTTCATCTGCAGTCCATCACCATTTGATCCAACTTGGCCTGTATTACATACTGCATAACATTATCACAGCCACCTTGACTCTATTCAGTTAGCCAAAGGCAAAATTGTCTGACCACACCACCACTATAGATAAACCAAGCCAAGCTTGCTTTTGGCCAAACTTTAGTCAACCCGTGTTTGTATCTGAGGACTTTGCTCTAAGCTGTCAGTTATTCCATGAATCTTGCATCACTTATAATCTAACTTTTAGGCAATCTCTCTCAGCTAGAATAATCTAGCCCTTGGTGCTGCTCAGCCAAACATCAGCTATGTATTCAGACTTAATTTGACAGGGTCCCACTTATGCTTTTTTGGAGGTGCCACAGTTGTCCTTTTGTGTAGGTATTTCACTGCAGAAGAGGGTTTTTAACCTACTGGGTCCATGCAGTCCCCCAAAACCTCAAAAGCATGGAGCTCAGTTGTGCTTAGGTTGAATATTGGTTAGCTGACATATAGACTAGAACAAGAAAGGCACTGACACCCTTCACCCATTCCAGAGATCACCAGGAACAAGAGAAGCACGAAAAAATATCAAAAGTATGTAACAGTATGAAAAGCATAGACAGTGGCGGCACAAATGAATTAATGATTGAGTTGTTTTTTACTTCAGTTCTTTGTATTTTATAACGTCACTCTCTTCCGTGGCTGACTGAGGGATCAACAACACTGATGGGTCGGGTAAGGCTCAAACAGGCCAGTTGTACCACATACTTTGGACACTGCCTCCATCTGGCAACAGATGCTTTCTGCAGGTAGATGGACTGTTTGTAGCTCCATGCAATCTGCTAACATTCTGCCAATGGAGACCCATGTTCAGCCCATTAGACCCCATCTGTACTGGCTCACCATGCTGAGGTGGTGGAGGGGTGATTGTTTGAGATTACGGGTGGGAGTAGGTGAGGCGAGCCAGGCCAGCCGCGCTCCTAAGGCCACTGTTGGATCAATAAACGCAGCGATCAAAGTCGCAATTAACCCACCGCGCTAACACAAACAGCTGGGCTAGCAGAAACAAACAAAGCCTTCATGTCACCTAAAGCGTTTATTTTTGCAGATTTCCACCTCGGCCAGGGAGACCTCCAGAGCTTGTCAGCTTCTGTAAGCAGTGTTGGAAGAGAGGAATGCAGGGCCACATAGATGGCTGGCTGCCTGGCCCGTTGTGCAGTGCCAGGCCACGATCTTATTGCTTGTGGTGGCATGTGGGTGAGACACAGCCTATCTGGTGTCAAAAGGCATCATGCTTAAATGTTTTTCTCATGAAGATCAGGAAATAAATCTGCTCTCCGAGGTTTACAACCAAAACTCCTATCTCTGTCCATGTACCGCAAGATACATCTGTGTACTGGAATCTTCAGGTATACATGTTAATCATGTTAAAATGTTAAATGCAGTTTGTATTATAACACCCACTTTTTGACTATTGTTTTGGGGTTTTTTTTCTTGGTTTATAGCAAACAGAAAATGCAGGAAGATGTGAAGAAGGAAGGGGAGCAGAAGGTTAAGAGTGGGTGGGTGGGGTAGTGGGCTCTGTGCTCTGAGGACCTTCTGTTCATCTGACCGGCCACTTAGGAAACACAGTGTCCCGTCTGGTGCAGGCACAGGAAGATTACATTTGGAGAGGTATCAGGTTTTTAAAACAAAGGGATGTGTTTTCCGTTTGCTGCCGATCCTTCCACTGAGATTTTTCTGCTCCAGAGTTGCAAATGTTTTCATTGGGGATGCTGAGAGGGTGTTTCTAATTTCCTCTCCTCTATCTCTGGGTGATTTCCTGTGTGTCGTGGCTTTATTATTGTGTGTAGAAAAAAAAAGAGGGAAAAATGTGTCGGTACGTACGTGTTTAAATGTGCAAGTGTGTGTGCGTGCGGCCTTCACATGTTGTGGGTCTCTCTACAGAGGGGTGATCTTGACCTACAAAGTCTGTGCTCTGCTAAGGTCTGTACAGAGTTGGGGCATCCAACTTTCTCTTCCCTACAGTGATATGAAAACAATAAGCCTAAGAGCGGATTTGTACAGCGCCGCAGGACTGATATCACACGTATTTTATTGCCTGGGTCGAGTTAGGTGAGGGTGACAGTAATTGCTTGTAGTGCTTGCAAGTACTCTGTTGCATGACTGCTGTGCTGCATATGTGTGTCATATAATACAAACAGTAGAAAATATGGCACTTTCATTAATGGCACTTCAGGAAGATTCAGATAGCTAACCCATTCATACAATGGAGCAGTTCAGTTTTCTAACATCTTATCTACATTTTTAAATACTGAGGGTAAACAGTAGCAATGTATTTTTTCTATGTTTTGTCATGAGCGCTAAAATTTTGAATCCCTCTTTCGGACAAGGCCGATCTCTCGTTCCTATAATCTGTCAGTTCAAGATTGAAACGTATAGCTGTGTCTATGAATGATTATCGGTGAGTAATATACTGTCTGCTGCGCTTCTAAGTTGGTCTTAAGAGTAGACGGAGTAGACGGGCTGTCCTCCATCTAACTCACTGTTCTGTCATTTACTGGCGAGGCCCGGCAGATCCTAAGAGCCTCCTGTGGTTATATAGGCCATTTCCACATGGCCTCAGCCTTTTAAAGCTTGAGTGTGTTTGGCCCTCAGCTTCCTCTCTATTAGAACCTGCTCTGCTGGAACCAGATAAACCATCCTCACAAAGACTCAAGGGAGAAGTACGACACAAGACAGATCATGCACTCCCACTGCTGCTCAGAAGAGCATGAAGTCAGGGATGCTTTTCAGGGGTATTAAGACCAAAAGATTTGAAACAGGGTCGGCACATGTGGCTATATTCTGAACCCTATCTGATGGTGCGGAGAAGTGATCGGGAATAAAACTGAGCAGAGCTTGCTGCGTGCATGCCACACACAAACACACAGCCCATGAAGAAGACCCCATTTTTAGAACTCTGTGATCTGGTGCCAGATAGGGATGAGAGAAAAGAAACAAAGGGAAAAATGTATTTGGGCATCTTAAAATTTAATCAAAATAACCTCAAAATGGATATATTTCCCCTTTTTTTATGTTTCTAGCTTTTTGCCTTTTTTCTAGTAGTATTTACTCTTGACTGCATGTGGCCTCCCAGCCCAGAACCTACATTTAATTATGGTTGTGTATTGTAGATCAAAGTGTAAGCAGATCCTTGTTCATTTAGAGGGCTGAGAGGAAGGGCTCAGTACCTAAATCTGTGGATAAGCACTGGTCACCTAATAAATAACCAGGCTGTCACTCAAAAACTCAAACTCTCTGGGGCTTTTTTTACTGAATCCTGTTTGTTGGCATGCATACTGAGACTTGAACAACCTTTAACTGCTAGTTTCATGAATATCATTCAAGATGACACGTCAGCTAGCTTTGTTCCCTGTCAACCCACTCAGTCTCATTACTGAATGACTGAGAGAGAATTTTGTTGCATATCAGAGATGTGCTGCGACATGAGACAAATTCATCTGTGTGAGCACAAGTAACAAATGCAGTCTTTTTCTCTGTGTCAGATTCACAAAGCAGTGTCTGCGCTGGTGTACGTATGTAAAAAGAGGCAGTCTTATGCACTATTTTTTGTGGAGAATTTACCATCAGGGCAAACCTGCAAGGAGCAGCAGCCATTCTGGTGTACTGAACAGACACACAACTAGACAGAAATATCATCTTTTCATTGGCTCCCTATTGAGACCAGAGCTCAACTGATGACCGGGGCCATCCTGGCAACTTAAGAGTATAATCTTATCCCAGTAGAGCCCTTCACTCTTATAAGCAGGCTTGCTTGGAGTTTCTAGTTTCCAGAAGTAGAATGGGAGGCATTCGCTGTAGCTAACAGGCCCCTCTCCTCTCGAACCAGCTCCCAGTTTGGGTCATGTCCTGTTTGTGGTCTCTCTATGCTCTCATTTTCTCTATTATTTTCCCCTGACTGAGCCTGCTTGTGCCTGCAGTCTTTTCCTGTTCACTGCACCCCACCAAGTTTTTGCTTTAGAGGATTGCTTATAGGTTTGATTGTTGGGGGTTTTGCTTTAATATTGCAAGGTCTGAACCTTAAAAAAATCAAACACCTTGAGCTGACTGCTATTGTGAATTTTTTTCCCTCTTAAACCGCTTTTCATTATGAATCTTTTCTTTAAGTAACTGCTGACTGCAGATGGCAGGGGGAATGTGATCTATGATTGTGTACGTGTTCAGTTTTGCAAGAGAACATGCAAGCACACAGTGTATGTGTGTGTATGCTTCTGCAAATGTTTAAGTGTGTCATTTGAGCATGTTTTCACAGTAAAATCCCAGCACGTGCAGCCTCATAAGGAGTTGATTGGCTTCAGTCTCGTTTCTTGTTTAACTGAGATTTCCTGGTCGAAATTGAAAAGTGTTTTTTTCACTTTAAAAAAAAAAAGTTTATTAATGTGTTGCAAGTGATCCATGTGATCCGTGGCCCCTGAACACGCACACACAGATACTCAAATTGTCCGTCAGTGTTATTTTCCTGACTGAATCTGTTATTGGAGGTAGTAGGTAACTAAAGTATGGTCCCAGGTTGCTGAGCGTTAACTCCATTTGTTATGTTGAAAGATTTTGTTTCACTTTGACAGGACATGATGTCATTGGACAAAAGGAACGGATAATTATGCGTCTTTGATTTCTCTTTTCCCCGCTGAATCTTCTCTAATAACACAGATATTGTATGAAACCATCTGCCATTCTGAACTTTGGCCCAACTTGAATACGAATCTGAATTTTAATCCCTTTCAAACACCGTCAGCCCTATTTATCCATGTAATAATGAGAAATAAACATATAAACTACATGGCTGTTGAAGCATAGGTCATACACTTTATTATTTGTTGTGCCCGAGTCATTTCCAGGGGGCTATCTGTCTTGTTTTTGCTGCAGTTTTATTCCACATTACCCTTAAACCCAGTAGGGTAAAGTTGTGTAACAGATATTCCACACTGCAATTATGCCTCTGGCTTTCACATATTATTTGTGCCCATTTCTATTTTTAAATTCATTTCAGAATTTTCCTTTAGCTGCGTTTGGAAACACCGCCTTTCCACGGATCTACACTAACAGAAAATAAATTTCCACTATCCTATTTTGGATAAAAATATAATTTAGTTTGCTGAGCCTTGTGACTGGCTGGTGAGTAGTGAAAATGTGGCCCGCTGCCACCCAAGCATGTGACGGAACATAATGAGTTTTAGGTCAGCCTGGTATTCCTGTCAGTTTCCTCCTGTCACAGGACATTGTGCAAGTCTCTCTCTCACACACACAAACATACATGAACTTGGCCTGGCCCTCAGCTCGTGGGAGGGGGACATTGTCGCACAGACTAACTGCTTCCAGTGCTGTGTTTATTGGCCTGTTACAGAGCTGTTAAACACAATTGTGCGGAATACCAAACACGACCCTGCACAACCTCAACTGCACTTTTACACCTGAGGTTGAGACATAAAACACATACATACTCTCACTTTCCACTTTGACCTGTGATTACGGACAACATTTTTTGTGTGTCTGTTGCCATGTCAACCATAACCATGAACACCACGATTCTCCTCTCACATCTCAACGCAGATTTTCCACCTTGAATCGATGCATGCTCAGCAGTGAGAGGGACAAAAGGACAGAGGCATGGGAGGTTGGGGTGATGGAGGGATAGAGGGATGTAGAGTTGGTCAGAGGGAAGAGATGCTGTCAGTGGTTTTGGCAGTCATAAAAGCAATGATGCATATGGGACATTCTGACCTCAGACTATTTCTCTCTTGGATCTGTCAGCACTGCTCAGCAGTTCCAGTGCTCCCCTTTCTTGCCCTTTGTTGCCCCTGTCGTCTTTGTTTGGATACTGTATGTCTGTCTCCCTGTGTGTGTGTATGAGTCACAGCTCAAGCATTAGACCACAGATGGGGGGCTTTGGAAAGGTCTGCGAGGTGACCAGGGTGACCTGCTATTAACAGTAGCACAGAGAACTGGGTGGAGGATTGCCGTTCAGTTCTGAGTTCACGTTCCTAATAACGTGACACTGTCGTAACAGGATGGTGACAAGGACGGGCATTTACGATTCTTTTCCAATATGTTCGCTGACATTTTAAGCCCATTTCAGCAAAAATTGTTTGGCATCGAAGTTTCAAGTATTTTATATTATTAAAAAGAACAAATTTAGAGCAGCTTTAGCAGTTCTTGTTATATTTTGATCTTACTGCAGATGTTTGCCCAGTTTGTCTTGGATGCAGATTGAACACCTGACAACGCTGTGACCCAGAATAAGTGTGGATTATTAAAGATTATACTTGAACTCACAAGACATCTACCAACCAGTACAACTGTTTTCTTTTGGCATAATAATATTTGCTCTTTTGTGCTGTCATCCACTTTCGGGCAACTGGGATTCCTCAACAAGTCCTCACTGGTCACCAGAGCATCAAATGCTCTTTAGATCCAAACCTCCTCCACTCATGAAAAAAAGCTCTTTTGCTTTAATCACTGTCCCCCTATGGACTTGTGCTGTTGTGTACTGTTGCCATTGGTAATTACAACATGTTTGTTTCTCTGTGTTTGTGGCTTTTAATAACTGTCATCAAAAGGGAATGAAAGGAGAAAAGAGCCAACCAAAGATTAGTTTTGTATCGCCCAGATTTAGGATTGTTGTGCCATTTTCTTTTCCATTACATACTCTGCCCCTTGAAACATTTTGTGCCTTTATGTATAAACATCTAGAAAGTCAACTGTCTGACTCCCCTCTGTCGTCATCTGTGAGATATTATCTGTTTATTGTTAGTATATTTCTGTGTAATGTGGCAAGACTATGACTGCCCTACACCTGACATCATCGTTGTGTTCCCTCATAAGCACTTTAAAATCATGAGCAAACACCATTACAAGGTGTTGTGTTATTTGTTCACATTCACTGTAGCAGATAGGTGCCTGTGTTTTTCTACCCTGTAATAGTCACAACTACCTTTCTTAAATGAACAAAAATCAGCTGCTTAATCGTTTTTTATTACATAAAATTCCCACAATTCTATACTAAAGAGGTTGACACAGATGTGTCCTCTCAAAAACAAACAGACCAATTTCCATTGGTTTTTAATTTCACTGAACCTATAATGATTTATGTTAGTTCATAATAATTTTCTTTGATTATGTGTAAAACTCCTAGAATGTGATATATGGTGACAGATTCAGTCCAGCATCAGGCACAGCATGGTTCTTGCAGTTTTAAAATAGTAAATAAGTAAAATGTTTATATTGATAATTACTATGATATTGTACTATTGTGTACTTACTCAGAAATATGGTATACAAAATCCCTTTGAATTATGATTGAGCTTCGTTTTACATTAAATTAGCTCTGAGATCATCCAGCTGCTTAATCAAACCGTCACATGATGTGACAGTTCTGATACTGATCATTAATTAACTCAGTGATTTCATTTTTTCTATCACATGGTGATTAAAACAAACTCATTCTTTGGATTCTAGTTATTATAATAAACTTTGCTGTTATGCTTTTTTGTTGACATTACAGTATAGGTAACTGAAGCCATTGCTCTTATTGTTTCTGTTTCCTCATGTTCCTTATACCAACACACCCATCAGCCAGTACCGTTGTTCCGTCGATATTTGATGGTTGAGGACTTTGGCATATATCTGTTTATATATATATTCAAGATGTCCAGCAGGATAGCATTAGCCTCAGGCACCATCGTCAAAGTGCAGGCCCGAGTCATGGTGTTAAAGCCGGCACTTTCCGTATGTCAGCCTGCTTTACAGCTTAACCCTGCTTAGATCTCCAACAGCCCAGGCAGTGTCTGTGATTTTTTTTTTCTCTGCGTGCCAGCTCTTAAAAAGGCCAAAGCTTATGTGTCACTGTGCAAAAGTGTTCTCATTTCAAACCACCCTTTAAAGAATAATCAAAAGCGGAAGCAGAGTATGATGAAAGTGTAACCATATCTCTACTTCTCTCTCTTTCTCAGTGTCTCACTCTCCTCCTCTTGATCCTGCTTTCAAAGTCTTTTTCTCTGTCTTGCCTTCTCTCTCACTTCCCATGAAAACTTGGAGACGGTTTCCAGGCCCGTGCAGTTATAGCCAAAGATCATACAAGTGCATATGCAAATTTTGATGGCGTGTGTCTTAATGTGTGCGTAACGTGTTAAGATATGCCAAACATATCTTACAGTATAACTTGCTCATGAAACCAGAGTGCTCATAGAGTATTCACCTCTCTAATAAGTGAGACTAAAAATAACTAGAAGTACTCTCTCTGACAGAAGTGAACACACATCCACACACAAAAGTATCTGGCAACACCTGCTGTCTGCCCCCTGGACCCTGCACCCCTTTGCTTTTCATTAACTGGGTTAGTAAATCAGTGAAGTTGTGGTAAAATGGAAAAACACAAAGCAATATTGTGGCTCAAAGTGGTTGCTTGCGCTCTTGCCAGCTACTGCTTACTCATCTAAAGGCTTCTGATTTTTATTTGATTTGTTTATTTATTTATGTATTATTTGGGACATTGTGCAGCTGGGACTGATCTCCAGTGCTTTTTAAAAAGACTTCAGTATTTAACTAATGAAACCTCAAGGTTGTAAAAGGTGTTTTTTGTTTTTCTGTTTCAGAAAATCACAGTGGTTTTAAATGGATGCTCAGAAATGTGTATATGTAATGTAATGTAATGTATGTAATGTGCATTTTGTAAGATGGTTTAGCATGTGTGACCAAATGTAGGTTTTTTTATTTTTTAAACCAAGGAAAGTATTGTTCACCATGTTCAGGCTTTTCCAGCAACACCCGGAATGTTGCACATTTTTTTTTTCTTCTATTCTTTCCATCACAGTTCAAGTTTTGTAATACTGGCAAAAAAACTGAACTTTTGAGCACTTGGATGGCATAAGACAGGTGCTTGTTTACTGATCAAGTGAGGCTGAATTGGCTAACATGATTAATGTTTCCCTATTTTTTCTGCCTTTTTTCAAGTTGGAGCTGCAGCCCTGCTGTGTGTTCCTCCCCAATGACAGCCTCCCTTCTCCGAGCACCATCATCTGTGGCGACATTCCCGGAACTGTGCGTAGCTGGTACCACAACCAGACCTCCATGCCTGGGACTCTGGTAGTTTGCCTGCCTCAGATTACTATCCTCAGTGCTGGGCATAAGTACATGGAACCACTACAGGAGCTCCCCTTTGTGGTCTCAAAGCCCATCTTGGAAGAAGGTAGGTTTTCATACCACATCTAATGAAATCTAAACTTTCATTAGAATTATTGAAATACTCTGGGACATACACCCCAGATACACAGTGAGAATAACCTGATGTCAAAAAGAGTGATTTCAAAGCTGAAATGAGAAGCACTGGTGGTGATAGATGCATAAGCTAAAATTGGAAATCTTGGAAATTTAATCCCAGTTAGTGAGAAAAAAATGTGACTTAATCACTTAAATAACTCATTTAATTTTTATTAATAATTAAAATGTATGATTTCACAATAGTAATAGGCTATATAATGTCAATTCATCATCATTATAGTCTTTTCAACACTGAGCAAACCTTTGACCCACTGCTACTCATTTACCATGACAAAAGACAAACAAACTTAAGTAGCGCGACTTTGAGAGATAGATCGTGCACATGTGGTGTGCACACCTGGTGGAGTTGACACAAGCAACACTTAGATGGTTGAGCAATGTTTTCTCTTCAGGAGGAGAAAAAAGGGGGGCACACTTCTTTTCTCCAAACTTTTTAATGACATCAGCATTGGGCATGCAGATGTAAAAAACAGAGGAGAAAGAAAAACGACAGCAAAAACAGTGACATCAGCTGCCTTGTCAATGTTGCAGTGAAAATTAACAACCCATGCTTTTAGTAATTCATTCCTACTCTTTGAAATGGTCTTCATCCCTCATATTCAATGCTCGGGATCAAAGCAGCCTGCCAAGGGCATATTGGTAAAAGTGCTCTTCGTGGCCCTGTGATATTGAACCTGTTCCTCATCCCTGTAAGATGGTACTTCCAGGGTCAGTAAGTTAATTGGTTCAAGCACTCCCAGTGCTGCATGCTGTTTCAGACTCACGGATTTAATATAAGCCCTCAATTTACACTGTGTTTGTGGATCTCGCATCTGCTTAATGGATGTGGTGTAATCAATTATAGATGAAATAACTATTCAGTATTCCTTTTTCTCAGGTTTTCCATTTCACAATAGTAAAAGGCTATGTAATATCCAAGTTTTTTTTCATGTGCAGTAAAAATGTTTTTACTCAAGCCCACACCAGTCTGTTTTGTGGATCCCATATATGGTGGACAATTTAAATAAGTGGGTTCCTAAAGGTATCTTAGAATCAGACTCTGTCAAGATCTGGCAAAGCTGCCCTCGCTGGATTTTAACAAAAAGGAAGAAAAATGAGAAGGAGAAGGCCCCCACGTTCCAGGTACCTCAGAACTCGGGAATGACATCACTCCTGAGTAAGCGTGTTCCAAGAAAAGCGAGGAAAAACAGGATTTGTTTTGGTTCTTAGCAAGGTAGAGCTATTCATGCATCACTAGCTATACAATATAATACTTGATTATGGGTACTTAAAAAAAGCACTGCAGCACATTCATAGATAGAGCCTGATCAGTGCTCTGAGTCACAAATACAGTTTACAGTTTTACCTCTATTTACTTTCACTGCCGCCATCTTGGATGTTAACTCGGGATGTGTGTGGGTGCTCCAACTTTCTGAGTGCAAAATCCAAGTTGAGGGGTTCCGGATTCAAGTTCTGACTGAGAATTTGGAAACACCATTCGTTATACCATCGAGTAAACTGAAAATAATAAAATAATACAAGCTCCTCATTTTTGTTATATATATTCATGCTGTTACCAATCCACAGCAGTTTCCACCATCAGGCAAAGTCTTTGTGTGGAGTTTGCAATATCCCCTGTTTGCGTGGGTTCCTGATGACCTCATGGTGAAATGGTTAACACATTGTCACTTTGGAATGGTTGTTGTCCCTGTGGTTCCTGCGACAGACAGCTGGACCTGTCCATAAATGCCCTATTTTAGCTGGGATAGGCTGACCCTGATCGAATGGATGGATGGATGGATGCATATTCAGCAAAAAATCCACACATTCTGCCAGTTTAATGATAACAGGTGATGACCTCATGGTGAAATGGTTTACACATTTATTTGGCAAAGTTGCTGGTTCAATTCCAGCTGGAGCCATAAATCCTTTTTAGGGTTGTGTCAGGAGACAGCAAAAGTAGCTGCCAAATCATTCCTGTAAGAAGCCCTCAAGACCAGGGAACAGCAAAAAGTAGCTGCTTCTTCCTGTAAGAAGTCCAAGCTAGACCTTAGCTCATAGCTTATGATTCATACTAGTTTTAAACTACACAAATATTGAAAATAG
Organism: Oreochromis aureus; assembly: GCF_013358895.1. Classification (NCBI taxonomy): domain Eukaryota; kingdom Metazoa; phylum Chordata; class Actinopteri; order Cichliformes; family Cichlidae; genus Oreochromis; species Oreochromis aureus. The sequence continues at coordinate 5,804,122 of NC_052952.1, read as the reverse complement.
ACGTGGTTAGACTAAAGAGACATTAGCAAATTTATTTTCAGCGAATAAATCTAAGTGACAGATTCTCTCAAAAAGGGAACACAACACAATCCTTATTACCTCTAGAGACCAAAATACACCAAATTCTGTGCTATGGTGTGACGCGTGTATATTGGAAAAAACTGTTGCCTTTCATATGTCATAAACAGTATGGCAGATTTGTAGAAAGATTGTATATTCATGTCTTATGGAGACCAATATGTACAAATCAGAAACACCTATGTTAAATGGGATAACAGAGAATCACATATTTTTCCAGAGACCATAGTGAGTGTGATAATCAGTCATTCTACTTCTTGACCTTTTTCAAGAACTTTCTGAAATTCCTGGCTTGTGCTCTTTGCTCTCACATCACATAATGTCTGTCATCCTTGCATCTCTTTGCCATTTGCAATATACGTACTTGTTTTCATATATCGTTTGCTTTTTCTTTATGTCTAACTCCAGGTGATGCCTTCCCATGGACAATCAGCCTGAGTCAGTTCAGCATATACACATTGCTGGGGCAGCAGCAAAGCCTGAGCCTGTTGGAGCCGATGGGCTGCACTTCCACACTAGCTGTCACATCCCATAAGCTGCAGAGCTCTGCTGAAGGAAGGCACTCCTTTGTAGTGTGCCTCCATGTTGATCTACAGCCCATCCACGTCAAGTGCTCCAACCCTCAGGTCAGTCAGACAGTCTTCGCATTCACAAAGTAGTCATTAGAATTACATGTATATTTATACAAATCATCCCCTTGTAAACTTTCCTGAAATATGAACGCATGAACCCTGGCAAGAAGATCCTGCCTCCGCATGATTTTCTGATATAGATTGAGTCCAGTAAACAAACTGCCTCATCTTCTGAACTCGTATAATTTTCATGAAAATGGAAGTGTAAACATGAGAGTGTTGCCTTGTTTGTTTTGGTAAAACATTTTGAGGTCTCAGTCAAGAAGAGTAAGGGATTGCAGTACTCATCATCATTGTTTTACAGCATGTTATTATGTTTTAGTGAGACTGTGATGAATACGGACGGACTGGAAACGGAACATGTTTGTCTCCCAGTTAGGTCCCTGTGTTGTTTTTCATTTCTCTCGTAGAATCACATCTACATGTACCATTACACATGTTTTGTTTTTTCACAATTGAATTAGCTGTATTGAATTAAGTTCCTCTGTAAACACTTAATTGGGTCAACCTTTTGAGCGGTCACACTGTTAAATGTCTTCGACCACAGTGATGAGCCATGGTGATATTGAGGGGAATTGGTACCAGAAACGAATTAAAGGCCTTAATCTGCTTGCGGTGAAAAGTTTCCCAGAGATGAGAAGAACTTTACTGAGGGAAAGTTTCTTTTCTTGCTTCTCTGTTCTCCCCGTCAAGTATGCTGCTGGTGTCTGGCAAAGCCGGGGAGGCTTATTGTGATTATATGATGAGTCATTATTAGTTTTTGGATGCCATTATATATAAGAAAAAGTAATTCCTTTGCTCTGTCGTCCCATCTGTTCACCTCCCTCTTTTCCTTCTCTCTTCTGTGTAAAATTTCTGACTTGAGGGGGGTAATAAGCTAATGCAGTTTCAAGTCTCACTGCAGCTTTTTAAGAACTGCTGCCAGAGCAACCCCACCCTCGCCAGAACAAAAGAGACCTCACACTACTTGATCGTCTTTCTAATTAGCGTTGCCATCTGGGGAAATATATATATGGGGTTGTCAGAATGCTGCACAGTTACTGTACAATAAGTACAATGATTGTTGGATTTTGGGGGTAAAATTACATCTGCAGTTTCAAAACAAATAAATTATCACAGCGCTGATTTTGAGATATTAATACATTTAAAGTAAACAAATAGAAGCAAAAAATTTGGCCACTTAAATTTCTCCACGGCTACTCGACTGCATGTTTGTCACATTAAGTCAGATTTTCCATTTCCATTACATGATGGATTACTTCATAGCACTAACAAAAGTATTTTTAGACAGTGTGGTGAAACAGTCGAGCCTTCAAGTAAACACCGTGGTGCGTTTTCACAGGTAGCAACTAGTATCGTAGTCGTATTTTTATCTGTGACTGTGACAGTACACGTGAAGATGCAAATTTCCTAATGGATTTTGGATTGTGCAGATATATAGATTCAACTATGTCCCAAAAGTGTGAGCAATGAGAAACCAATACAGTCCATATGACACTTGTATGCCTTTCAGTCTGGACAGGAGGAGTTAAACGTCTCCATATTACTTCAACAAACTGACTGACTGGCTGTCTGAAAGTTGGGGTTACTAGTTGTGCTTTTACATTATCAGGACCACCTTGAAACGAGCGTACACACAGCAACTGTTTGCTTTAACCTTTGGCACATAACTGTACAGCATTTCAATGAACAGATATGCACACACATACACACACCTGTTCCCATGTACACAAGAGTTACCACACATACTCAACAATGTCATTTTTGTGAAGTTTCTCTATAAACTGCTCCTAGATAAAAGGATACAAACACTCGCCATCTGCATGCTGTCCTGTCCCTCTCCATCTGTGTGTTTTTATGAATGACTGTTGGAAGCCTCTGTTCAGTCTCCAGTTTGTACTACTGCACCCTAACAGGCCTCCTGATCTGCAGATGACAGGCCTTTGGAGAATCCAGGCCTCCAAATGTTCCCCAACTCATGAAATGTAGCATCTGTGTTATAAGCTCATGTAAGCGTGTGTGCATGCATGTTTTTCGTGGCCCAACCTACCCACTATCCTGATAGCAGTAGCTGAGCTAAACTGTCTGACCCTGCTAAGCAGAAATATCAGCAGCAGCAAGTTGATATAGGACAGGGTAAATAACAGAGGGATGGTAGAAGATGAAGAATGAAGATCAATGATGAAAGGGTGGATGGAAAGGAGTTCAAGCTCTGCTTAAGTTTCATCATAAAATTAAGGACAAGTCTTTATCCCAGATGCTAATACAGAGGTCACATAACAACCCTGTCATTCATTTTCATGTTGATCTCACTGTGCACACATTTTCCCTTTTTTTTTCCTTTGCTCAGCAGTCTTCAGTCTTTTCTTCCACATCTGCTACTGAGTGCAGTAGGCCTTGTTGTGCTTGATTGGAGTTCCAGGCCCCAACTCTCAGAGAAGGGAGCACGGTGCCGTACCTCCCCTGCCGGCAGTGCAGTTTGGTTGGGTATGGCAAACAGCTGTTGGCCCTGTCCCTGGACAGCGGCTGAATCGGCGTAGCAGCTCTTCCTGGACATGTTTGAAATGGCGCAGCTGTAATGTATTGTGGTGCTTCTAATTTGATTTATGATTATTTGTGGAAGACCTCCCTGCAATGTGTGCGCTAACAGGAGAGCATGTGTGCGAGCGAGACTCTGAGAGTAAAAATGTGCTCGGAGTCTATTTTGTATGTGTGCTCATGTGCCTGTGCACCTTTAAGTTTAAGGGACCCTCAGTGGTGGGGGCTGCGGGCTTAGCTGGCTGCAGAAGCGAAGCATTTGAAATCCAGAAATTAGCTCACTGTGAAAGCGTGTTGCTTTTCTCCCTTCTTTCCTCCTAAAAAGCACCGAGTGAATGCATGAATAACCGAAAGCATCACATCACATTCCCCTGCTTTCGTCTCATGTTTTCCACTCTTTTTTTTTTTTTGGCTTTGTTGTTGTTTAAAGCTAAGGCTCTTTTCAATGCGAACACATGATAAATAGCTGAGAACACTTGACGCAGAGCCTTCAGTTTTTCCTAATCGTGGTGAGTTTTTAGCAGGAAATTGATGACAGAATTTAACTTTCCTCTGAGGGTGTTTCTTTGGAAGTTTTGTTGTTATGGATAACAAATTGCACAGTGAAGCACGTGTGTAAGCATGCTGCGCCTCACAAAAGTGTGACCCATCGAACAGAAACACCAACGCATAGGTTTTACATCATTTTCGTGAAACGAGGCCTCTCTGAGTGACAAGTACAGAAGTATGTTAAGTCGGAGAGTGAAAGAATGAGAATGATAGAAGTCCATTTCTGGCTAATATTTCCTCTTTCTCCCTTTCCTTCTCTCTCAGCTTTTACTAGGTTTAGTGTCACATAACAACAAAGCTGCCAAGCCAAATCATGGTAATGGCCTCAGAAGTCAGAACTACATGAGAACTCCCCAGTGCAGCTGTTTGAGTCAGACCTTGGCAAAAAAAATATACATTTGAATTTGGTTTTGACTACTTGTGGTGTGTTAGGGTTATCTTTTAAGGCACTCAGTTGGCACAGTATACTTTTCAGAGTATAGAAGCTAATTGGAAAAACTGAATGATACCTCTACATTAATATGTGTTCTCAGTTTCCGAACAAGTGCTGTTACACAAGGAGATGACGCAACATAGTGATAAACAGGCCTCACTTCCCATTCAAAATCAGTGTTTTTTCCCCCCCAAACAGAGAAACCAAAAATTGTTTCGCTGGTAGACTGTCTTTATAATTTTGTTCAACCATAATTACAAAATACAAATCTAATCTGGGGACTAATGTTCTCTCTTTGTGTCTGCTTGGTTCACCCTCCAGGTTCAGTTGTTGTATGAGCTCTTCCTCAGCTGGAGCTCAACGTGGGCTCGTCTCCAGAGGCATGGCATTTTGCGTCAGACGTCCAACATCCCAGATCCGCCTGCCGGTGCCGCTCCATCCTCCCCTGTACGCAGCAGCGCTGGTACCGCCCTGCCTGACACCAGCACCTGCAGTCCTTCTGCAGACTTTGGCTCCCCCACTGAGGTTGGAGTTTCTCACAGTTACACTTTTTATTATGTCAATTCAGAGTTTATATGAGTTATGGGAATCATCTGCTCATCTACACTGTTTTTGTTTTTTTCATCCAGACAAACCTCTTTTCATAATCGGGGGGAAAAAACACATGAAATGGCCCATTATTTCATTCACTCATTCATTCAGTTGAATGTTTGTCCATACACAGCACTGGCTTAGTCACTTATGAACTTTGCCTTTGTCAGAATCACTGTTCCAGCTTTAATGTTGTTTTACTTTATTAATATGAGCCCTAAAGACAGCCTGCCAGCACCCATCTTTTCTCAGCTAGCTGCTGTGAGTCATGCAGTAACAAATGCTATTTAAGCCATTGTTGTATACATAATTCTGGTGCTGATTTACAATTTTAAGTGCAAATATTGTTATTTTATTGTTATGAGTAGCTGAGTCAGTCTTAACACATGTGATTTGTCAAAAAAAAAAATGTTTTGTTTCTGGAAAAATTTTAGAGGTGGAAAAATATAAATCACTGCTTGTGTTTCTTACATGATTTTTTCTTACTCAGTGAGGTTTTATACTCCAGGCTAGGCAGAGAGTGCTGTTTGATTCGTTTAAGGTCAGCCTTGATTGAGGATAAACTTGCCTCTTAACTGGGGGAAAATAGTTACCTGTAGTTACATTCTTTTACTCAGATTAAAAATCAAACCCAGACATAAGTTTGAAATGTAGCAGTGCATATGCATGTGCAATAAGGAAGACTATTAAAGTCATATTTTCTTAGGGAGTAGCCTCAAATATTATTTTTTTCCCTTTTGTCCCTCGATGGTTGTGGCGGTTATCCCAGCTTTAGTTAATGCGGCAGGAGTTATTCCTGCTGTCTAATACTGTTGCAGCAGCAATCAGTGCTGGGGATCCATGGCCTTGGGGCCACCAGGACACTGGATATTATGTCTGTGTGTGTTTTTGTGAAGCATAAATATAGCATTTATAAAAATGATAGTGAGTGCTGGTCAGTGTTGGCATAGTGGAAACTAGTCTAGGATATAATAGTGTTCGACCAGCAGCTCCCTGTCACCACTGTGGGGCCCCAGGGATCGCAATACAACCACCATACTGGCCTAAGAGGCAATAGCGTGTACATGCTTATGAAAAAAAAGTGTTTCATATGTCAGTGTGCATCTGCGTCCACATTTGTTTCCTTGCTATCGACATGTGGGTGTTCTTGCGTCATTTGTGGAACTTGGAGAAGTGGCAGCAGTTCAGTAGAACTGTGAAGAACCTGGTATAGTGCCTCTATAGCCAGGCCACGGTGGCCTCTGACAGCCCACTTGTCACTGTTTACCTAAGTACAAACACTGGTAGAAGTGTTTAGTCCTCTGGGAGGCCGGGTGATTGAGCAAGAATGTAGGAGCTGTTTTGATAAGTCTCAGCAGTAGTGGCGGCAGTCTCCCCCCAACCCCCCACCCTTTCTTTCTCTAGCTACATTCACATTACACCCACAAAAACCTCTGCCCTACTGTCCTCCCAGATATTTTCTTCCCCCTTTGTGTAAAAATATAAAACATTCTATTCATACTTCTGTATTTTGTAAACAAGTGTTCTACTAGTATTTATTCATTTACACAGGATAGTATTTATTAAACAGACGTTCCCCTTTCAGACGTTTTATTGTTTCGCCACGCTCTTCTGTTCATCGTACCTTTTAGCTCTCTTTCTTCTGATGATGATTTCAACCTATTGAGATTTTTTTTTACAACTTTTGTCACCAACTTGTGTGGCTCGCCTGACCACCAGTAGTTTACCCGCACTATTAAGAGCGATGATTCTCTAATAATGACTCACTACGTTAAAGCAACAGTGTTAAATTTTCCAAGTGGGTAACTTCTGCTAAGTTTTGCTGGAGTGGTTTGTTAGATAGTAAATAGTTCCTAATGAAACTGGTCACAACGAGGTTTAAAAGTTTAACCAATTAATGATTTCTGGAAACACTGCCACTGTGTTTTAAGCATTATTTGGTACTTTGAGGCGAAGAGAAAGCAGACATTTCTACCGTTAGCAGTCAAAGATCCAGGTTCTCTTCTTTTGCTTTCTCCATGTCTGTAATTACTTGTCACCCTATTCTGTCTTTCCTCCATGTACCCCCATTTAAGCATTCTGCTCTCCCTCTTCTTATTTTTACTGCTTCTCTATCTAAAGTGGTATCATGCAGCACTCTTATTTCTTTCTGTACTATTTTCAGTCTGAAAGTTTCCTTTTCCTCTCCTCCAAATTATCCTTCCACCTGTGCTTGAGCCATTCTCTTTTTAATTCTTTTTTTTCATAATCATCCTTTTCCTTCTTCCTTTGACACTTCCCAGCCTGCTGTTGTCTTCCAATGTTTGGGTCTCTCTGATGAGCAAAGACAAACTCTGCAGAGAAAATAAACCCGGATCCTCAGCCCGTTTATAGCACAGAGGCCCAGGAATTAAACTGTATACTTTACAACTTGGCTTGCGGAGGTGTGGGAAAATACTTCTCTCTTAGAAAGTGTGTGATTGTTTGGGGCCCTGATCTGGCAGTTCAGGGCCGTAGCAGAGCCCACCTCCACCAAAACCACACCAAGACCTGACTTTGATAAGACACTAAAAGAAGTTCAACTTTTACCTTAGCTTTTTTGGTTTGTCTGTTTTTTTTAATATCATTTTTATTTTTTAATTCCCCTTTTTCACCCTTAAAAATAAATAAATTTTTAATATGTGTTGTATAGTCTAACTTATTTCCCCCCTTGTTTAAAAATTACAGTACCTGTACTAAATTTTTCTATGTTTTATAATATATAGACAGTACTTTTTTTCATGGAATTCAACATGGTAGAAAAGAATGACATTGAAATGCTCATAATTACTTGTTACTTGTGACTGTTGCGATTTACACGAGAAAAAGCTTTCTAAAGATGACAGCAGTAGTTCTGGCCTGGAAGCTTTTAGCAGTCGAGTGTCCAATGCTCCAACACAACCACGCTGGAGTACATGGTGGTTGGTTCCCACAGCGCCAGCAACTGGCTCCTGTTTCCACACATGATGTTACAGAGACTAATCCTACCAAATGGTTAGAACTGTAAACTAAACAATCCTAACCACACACACACAGACACACACACACACAGACACACACACACACACACACACATATAGAGAGAGACATATTTTGACTTCATCTCAACAATAATTAGTCCCCAAATGGCAGTTGACACCAGAATATCTCTCATTGAGACTGACTGAACACCATTACTGCTAGTCTCATATTACTCACTGCCAATCAGCGATATTACACACTCACAAAGACGGACGCACATTCACATATGTGCACACATTTGCGGAACTTGACAGATTAGTTTGATGAAGACACTTAATGACACTTTTAGAGTCATTATTTAAGTAAATTAAACACAAAGAGATTTAGTGTAGTTAGCACTGTGGCATTTATGTAGTAATGATGGTATTTAAGTTCCCTATTTTCAATGGGTTTCATTGTTTATTTAGTTACATATGTGTATTTATAGCTATTTTATCAAAGGTAGGAATTAAATCCTCATCTCCTTAGATAAGTTCACGCCTGTGTTTTGTTGCTTTCCTTTTCTTACAGTGTGAACTAGTGTGTGAAGCACATGCTTCTCATCAGTTACAAGTGGTCCCCATACACTGTGACGTTGCATCTATTTTTGAATTGGCATAATCCTTAATTTATTTATATTATTGTCATCCGTTCTTATCATGCTCTGCTGTCAACCAGCCTTAACTGTGTGATTAAATTAAATTTGCAAATTAGTGTTGGGCCCTCATCCCTCCCCCCAGCTGTGGAAAGAGGACATAGTTTCCTCATCTGGATCCTCTTTACAACACTGTAATCAGCATAGCAGCTGTGGGGTTTCTAATTGAGATGGTTGATAACCTCCTCACCAAACAGAGCCACGGTTGATAACCATGACACATTCTGTCATTACCACACTGCGATGGGAGAAGCTGCGGAAAAAATGAAACTCCTAATTGCAATATTGTTTGTTTGTAGGCTTTTCACTTTCCAAGCAAGCCGCACAGATACTGTACACGTTTGGAAAACATATTTACCAGGAAGAGACTGAGAAATAAAAATGTCCCCAGTGCTGTCATCTTCATTGCATTGCCAAATCCCCAGTAATGAGTTGAGAGCTCACAGAAGGCATCCTGCTCCACCGCATCCTGCTTGCTTTTCAGCTTCATTCCCCCCCCACCAACATTCCCGCCCCCACCTCCGGTCTTCACTTCCCATTCTCTCCCAGGCTGCAAGACGTGTGTGTCCTGGCGCACTTGAGTGAAAGGAGGCCATGTGGGTCCTGGTGGCTTACTTTGGGGTTAACACCGGTGACAGCTTTGCACAATGCACCCCCGACCCACCCCCCGACATACACACGTTTCTCTGTTCTGCGTGGGGTTCTGCTCACCAGACACTGATGTCATCTATGCACTAAAAGGCTCAATATTTGGTGGTTGCTTTGTTATGGCTACATGCACAGCGACAACACTTTCAAACATACACATTCACCAAACACATGGACAAACACATGCACTCAAGCAGACACTCCTCGATGATGATAGGAAAGAAGCACAGGAATTTTAAGTTGAATGTTCCTTGTGTTTTTTATTATTATTATTTGGTTTTGTTTAGTTGAAATATCTTTTAGCAAATTATGTAGTATATTGGCTGAAATGTGCTTTGTAATTGGCTAATTGACATTTTAAGTGACAGGCATTTCTCTCCTTATCTGTACTAGAATTATTGGACAAATATCGGAATTCAGTATTAATGTGTGAATTACATTATGGTCCTCAAGCTTGTGATGGCGCAAGTTTGTTGGCTGGTTATCATTTTACTCTATCCAACAAAAAGGTTCTGCTTTGGCTCTCTAGGGCGACTCGGTGACTGCAGGAGATGATGGCCCATTTGCAGACACGGTGACACTGGAGCAGAAAACTAGCAGCATTGGTGGAACCAGTGGGAAAGTCAGCCTTTGGATGCAGTGGATGTTACCCAAGGTCACAGTTAAACTGTTTGCTCCTGATCCCACTGCCAAAAAGACAGGTAACTGACCTTAACATCATAGTTATCACTGTTTCTCTGCTGAATATTGCAAACTTTAGGTGTTAAGTTAATGACTTTCTGCTCTAAACATATGATATGTGTTATATGTCTGTCTGTGTGTGTGGTAAATAGCTGAAAAAGAAGCAGGGGAGCATTAGCAGTAACAGCACCACATCCAACTACACAAAAACATGTTTAGTAACTGTTATTAAAAATGTCTGTGAAGGTTCTCAGTCATCCAGCTCATCGTAGTCCAAGGAGCTTGGAAAGAAAAAGCGTCTGGACTTTTTTAAGTTTCTTGAAGATGTTTCACCTCTCATCCAAGAAGCTTCTTCAATACCAAATTAACAACGTAGTGTATGCTGTACAGTGCAGCGAGGAATGCTCAGACCTCTACACTGGAGAGACCAAACAGCCACTTCATAAACGCACAACATAGAAGACCCACCTCGACAAGACTCGGCTGTTCATCTGCATCTAAAGGACAAAGGACATCCTCTTTTTAAGATGCCAATGTTCACATTTTGGACAGATGGTTTGAAAGAGGAGTGAAAGAAGCCATCTATGTCCACTGTAGACGACCATCTTTGAACAGAGGCGGTGGCTTACTACACCAACTGTCTAATCCAGTTTTGAGATCCCTTCCCAGATGCCTTATTGCCCACTCACATCTTGGGCCATTTGACCTCAGAAAGTCACATGATAGGGTGGGGCTAGGTCACCTGAAACCTTGGCTGTTTGTGACCCACGCCCGTTTTTACACCTTGGCTTGTGTGATTAGGCAGTGGATCAATAGGGGGTCCACGACCCTCTCAGGGACTCTCCGCCATTTGCTCTTAGAACTGAAGAGGCTTCTCTGATGAGAGGTGAAACGCCTTCAAGAAACTTAAACTACCCTAACTCCAGATGCTTTTTTTTTCAATCTCATTAAAATGTTATCGAAATTATACAATAAAACAAGCGTAAAAGAGGGGGAAGGTTTTTTTATGAAAATGTGTCAGTTTGCAATGTATGAGAGCAAAACAGTATTCAAAGGTTTTATATATTAACACTTAAAAGGATCAGTGCCCGCCTGCTTTCTCAGTCATATGTTAAGGGAAAGGCAGCTGGCGAGGAGGGGGATGAAGGGGAAAGATAAATAAATAAATGGGTGATGAATCCCAAGCGAACTGCTTCTTTGTCCCTTTAAATTTACTGGGGCGATGAAAGGCTAGATTCACCTTTAATTGGTGGCTGTAATATTTAGCATCTGCCAACCAGATCACCCAGCTTAAGGTCTTTAATAGTGGAAATGGAATGTTTTTGAGGACCTCACAGAGATGGTTTGATTTAAAGACATCCTAAATAGGCATTACTTTGGATTTGGGCTTAATATGTGCCATCTGAGTTGCAAAATGATCTTACCAGTGGATTTTCTGTGTGCAGCACATTAAGTATTTAATTGAAAGCAACAATTGTGCGCATGCAGTTTTTTTTAGACGCTTGTTATCACAAATACATTCTTGGAGATAAGTAAACCACATGTAAGACTGCGAAAAACTGTTATGATGTAATGTTTTTCAGCTGCAAAGGAAATCACATTCTTGTCTTTCCAGAGAAATGGAAAAATAGCCGTTCCAGACGTATTGGTTTTCCGGTATAATATTATGCTTTTATGTGTTGGAAGTTTAGAGGTAGAAATTGAAGCATGAGTGTTTAGAGGCTTTTGCTGAAGGCACAAATCAGTGGTACACTTTCTGCCTTTCAAGATGAGCCATTCTAAGATGAAGAGACTAAGGGTTTCCAGTACTCTCACAGGGTGGGTTTAGAAAACTCATACATCAATATCAGCACTGTGTTGGAGACTATGACTTTTTGAGTATCAAACAACTTGGGAGAGGTTTTTTTTTCCACACGGTATCCACAATAAAGCTGACAAGCCTTGTGTTTCAATATTAATAAGCTATTAGGAACATCTACATTTCTCAGAATTACCACAAGGCAACAGTACAACAGCAACCATAGTTTCAGATGTACAATGTCCAATTTCCCAAGCTAGTCTGTGATTGTGGGACTTTCTCAGTGGAAACAATGAGAGCGACTCAACAGTTAAGCTCACAAGCTCCGTTCAGTACAAAGCTAATCAGTCCTTCTATGAACCTTTCTCACTTTGCCTGCAGTGGGTGAATTTTGTTTGCACACAAGGTGCTCAGAGGTACACACATGCAACCTTAGGAATACACACTAAAGAGTCCACATGCTTTTCAATATTGTGTAAATACACATTCACCCTCTCTTTCCTCATTAAGACAGATTGAGGGTTCTGGGGCCAGTTGGATATCGTATTAAACTGAGAAGATGCTTTGCCTTCTGAAATACAAACAGAGCACTGAAACAGCCAGGCATACCAATACAAATACTGCATGCGTTTGCACATTTTTTTGGATGTGTGTGTGTGTGTGTGTGTGTGTGTGTGTGTGTGTGTGTGTGTGTGTGTGTGTGTGTGTGTGTGTGTGTGTGTGTGTGTGTGTGTGTGTGTGTGTGTGTGTGTGTGTGTGTGTGTGTGTGTGTGTGTGTGTGTGTGTGTGTGTGTGTGTGTGTGGCTTCAGTCTTAATCAGCAACACTGGTCTAGCTTCAAAAACACACTGAGCATCCACTGTGCAGGAACTGACCACAGCAGCCGGATTATGGCCAAAGGCAAGACCTGGATAGGCTAATGAAATTCACTCGCACAGATTAAACTTCCTCTCATGCAGTCCAAGTTCAGCTGTAATGTCTGTTTGTGAAGTGCTGGGGTGGCCACAGAATATTGCAAACTAAGGGTTGATACAAATTTGAGCTTCTTAGTAAATGTATGTCTTTCCACTGTGGTTTATCTTAATTATTATATTATATTCTCTTCTGTTTTTGTCTTTCTGCCAGAGATCTGCATCATCAGTGAACTAGAAGACCTGAGTGCCTCTGTGGATGTCCAAGATGTTTATACAAAGATCAAATGTAAAGTTGGCAGCTTCAACATCGACCACTACATATGCAGGTACAAGGGGATCTACAGAGCAAATTAAAGGAAAAGCATGAACCCCTGGCACCTTACAGCAAGGATATCTGATGTTCTGTTCTGTTGTTGACATCTTACTAAAGAGCTTTGTTGATTTTTCCTTGGATAGGTCTGTATAGGTTTTTTTTCCCCCACAAATTTTTAGCCTGCAAGCTAAAGTAATTTATGTAGACTCAACTGCAGTAAAACCTGGGATCCCACATTTATCAACCAGGACACCATGCAGCCCCCTTACGCTTGTGCTTTTGCAATCCCACACACACTTTTACCACCAGTACTGCCACTTTGGTCTGTTCCCACTTCTGCTCATATAATTTTCTGGATTATCGCCTCAACGTCCTTGTCTTTCCAGACAGCTGTTGTGGTGTTGACCACAGACTAACAGACAGATGGACCGACTGACTAGATAGACGCACTGAATGGATTCTCCGCCGGCCCAACTCTGACTCACAGAGCGGTAGTTCAGTCAGTCCGTCAGTCATTTTCTTTCTGTCTGCGGTGTCTGAATTGATTCACAGAAACATTAACACGTTGTTAGGGGAGGAAAACCACTGGGCGACGTTCCACTGCATCTTTATGGTAATCTCTCCCCATGTCAAGTTACAGTCACAATGGGCTAATTTAGCTCTGGGTTCTGAAATGATGAAAGAAAATACTGCAGCATAGAGGAGCTTGAAATGGAAGTACAGATTTTTTCCCATGCCCCACATACATGTGTCTCCCATTAATTGGAGAGGGACTTTATTTTCAGTGTCTAAATCCTTATTTTTCTCTCTCCGTGCTACGATCTCATACCTCGGCGATAAACTCAGCAGTTCCAAGGGCGTGTTGTGTACGTGCCTGAAGTCTTGTTCTGTTGGGAAGAAACCGCTTAGCAGGAGGCAATTCCCCCTGTCTCTGTCTGAGGAGATAATGAAACAGCGATCTAACACTGCTGCATGTTGCATCCAGCGGGCAGACTATTTTTGTGTGTATTTTGCAGTGTATGTTCATAAGTGTCGGTGTAGATACACCCCTATAAGTGTCTTATGCTCTGATCGAGCCAGACAGCGACAGAGAGATTGATCTTCATGGGCCCTGAGCCTGTACTGGACCCCATCATTAGCAATCAACGGTCTCACCATCGATATGATAATAGCTATCGATACTGATTTGCCAGATTTTAAAATCATCTTATCTGGATCTTGGGCATGTCACTACAGGTCAAAGAGGGACTGAGGTGATTGCCTTGGCTGTGAACCTGACTGTCTAGCAGGCGTCTCACAGACCTCCCTGTTTTGCTGTAGCTGGTTAATTTATATTCCGTCAGGCCACATGTGTTCTGTACAGTATTGAGTAACAGTTTAAGCCAGGACCAAGTCAGCGGTTAGACATTTTTAGAGAGTGAAGGTGCTTTGGGTCATTATATCGTGCGGTTCTGCTCTCCACAGGTGTGTGTCTAATTGCTTCTGAGGCAGCGCCAAGCCTAATCTTTTTACTAGACCTCTATGCCTTCCTAAGTAGATAATAAGTCAATTTTCTCATTTCTAGGTTATTTCAGTTTAATGTGAATTAAACAACGTGGTCCCAGCACACTTTCACTGAACAATGTTCTGGCAGGCAGAAGCACTTCATTATCCAAGCCAGGTTACAGTCATGGCTGTTTAGGACACAGTGGAGGACCTCTGGGCTGCGGGCCCAATCTAATCCCCGTCATCCACAAATACAAGAGAGCCCACATCCAGTGGAGTCCATATTAATCATTCTGAACAGATAATTGTTTGGTATTTCATCACCCAACCCAGGTTATTTGTGTGCAGTGGGTTAGATTAGATCAAGCTTGACAGAGAAAATGCCTCATCTGGCCTTAGCTATCTCACTGCTGGAAAATGAATGGAAAGTTAGATAGGGCAAGTAAATATGGGAGGTAAATATATAACTGAATTCGTGATTGTATCAAAATTGGAGTTAGACAGAAAAAGGGAGCAGGAGGGAAGGAAAATGACAGAAGTAGTCTGTAGGGAGGACAAATTAGGTGGGTGTTGCACCTCATCGGTACTGGGCTCACTCATTATAAAGCTGAGGAGGGAAACTGAAGTGAGACGCGAAGGCAAAAAGGCGGCAGAGTGTTAGACTGTGTAAGGCCATTTGCCGTGTTGTCGGAAAGACGTACATTTAACATTACTGTACCACAGAGATGCTTCCGAGATACAGTGCACCCTTATTCACTCTGTTGAGCATCTCACGCAAATTGGAGCTGATGTCTTCCAGCTGTTCCACAAATAGGAGGCAGCGAAGGATGACTGGATGGAAGCACAGAGGGAGAAAAGAGAGACGAGGAGCCGTGGGGGGTCCGTGTGTCGATTAGTTACTCTCACAAGTGAGAGAGCAGATTACAAAGATATATTAACACAAGTGTGCAAAGAAAGAACATGCACACACCATGTAACAATGCAGGGAACACACAGAAACACACTCACCGCTGGGACCACTCCTCTCTCGCTGAACTCTCAGTATACTAATGGGGTGTAATGAAGTGAGAGGTGGGCAAGGTGAGTGAGAGGGTTACTAAAAGGAAAGATGCTGATGGTATTGAACCATTTCCACTGTGCGAAGCATTTTGCCATAATGTATTGTGCACCATTTGATACTATTTGTGTGTGCACATGTTTCACATTCTCTAGATTTGGGGTAGTTTTTTGTGTTTGTTTGTTTTTTTGTGGTACTGCAAATTGAGAATGGTAATTGTTGTATTGTTATGTCTGCGTTCATGTTAATTTCTTTTGATTTGTGCTCCACAGGTGGTTTCTGCTTCTTATGGATGGCTACAATAATAAATGAAAGATCAAATAATCTTAGTATATGAAATTTATAGGGGTGTGTAACTTTAGTGTCTCAAAGGTTGATAAAAATGTTAGCATCTGCCTGTGGTTCACTTTTGTATTTTGCCATTAATGAGACATTTTCAGGCCCTGGCACAGCAACACGAGTAATCCCAGGTACTGTTTTAAGATGGGCCTTGTGTCTCTCTCCAGGCCAGGGCAGGTCTGGCACTGTGGCACCTATGAAGGACTCATTCTGCAGTGCAAGGAGACATCTGTGGTGAGGCCTCTGCCTATCTCAGAACAGCTATGGCAGCCTTTGGTCTCTTTATACTGTGCCTCGCCATCTTATTGCTCCTAATCAAGGTCACTTATCTCTTCTCGTGCTGGAGAGACAGGAAACTAAAGGAAGATAAATAACAAAATATTGTGTTTGGCTATGATGAACACACATCAAAACAGGTGGAAATATAATCACAGAATTAAATTCTGCTCACTCACCTGTCTCTCCAGTGATTCTGACTAGCTGAATAATCAAACCAATGAAAAATATTGAGAGCCTTTCTTCTCTGTGTCTGCTGGAGGAGACTAAAACATGGGGATTCCCTTTTCTTGTTGACAAATTTCATTCTGGTGATGGTCTTATACTGGCAAGCAAATGAAAATGTGTCAGTTAGCACAGATTTGACCGTAATTATGCAGTTTAGTCAGATGATAATGAATAGAAACTAAAATTATTAAACATTAAAGCAAAGAAAACATTTGAATCTTAATTTTTTTCAAGTGCTTTGGGTACCTTGTGTATTTTTCATTCAAAATGCAACTTAAACAGTTGCTTCAACATCTTTATTGCTGGATAGTATAAGACCATGACAATGTAATACTTCAGTTGGTTCAAGCTGGAGCAGCTTCCTGTGGGTTTAATCAGTTTATTCTATATTTAATTATCTTCTTCTAGTTATACCTTTTTTTCCTTATCTTTTCTGCCCTCTCTGTGTGACTTCTTCTCCTCTGTTCTTTTCTGCATCTCCTTTCTCTCCTTCCCTCCAGTATGGAGGAGGGTGTTCGGAGCTCGGGCGGCTGTGGAGGAGTGGTCCTTTCTTGCACTGACAAGCTGAACAGACGCACTGTGTTGGTTCGACCCGTCAGCAAGCAAGAGTCTTTCAGCCACTTCTCTGGCTTTTTCTCTCCTGTAAGAATCCCGCTCTTCTTTTTTTTCCTCCATCAACAGTGGCTTAATAGAGTTCTGTATGTTCCTCAGAGGTGTTTCAGAATCGAAGGCTTCTGATGTAAATCAATTTTAAATATGCTTTTAAATTTTCCACCAGCACAGTACAAAACTGTCATTCCTTGAACAACAACAGATAAAAAAATTAGTCTAAGTAAATAAGTAAAATAACTACAAAAAGTCACATGCAGCACTTTGTCTCTGAGGAATAGATCAGGTAGATACTCTGAGCATCACTATTTGGGCCTCTTTGTATTTATTTAGGTTTAATAGGAAGTCTCCTAAAAGGGTGCAGAACTTAGAAAATTATCAGTTAATGAATCCTTTTGTCAGCAGCTATTTAATCCACTGTTACTGGATGTTGTAGCACTTTACCTTGATGCCTATAATTAATCTGCTTGTCTTTTAATCATTAAACATTTAGAATGAAACCTCTTTTTTCGTAGGTACTCTGTATTTAATTGTTTTCACCCCATAATTGTTTTTCAAATTATTAATAAAATTGAAGCTTAGGATTCCCGCCCCCCAAATAAAATTAGCTTCAAAATGCTTTGCATCTTGTAATGGGCTCTAATCTGCAGATTCAGCTTGAATTACTGCACAAAATGGGATACATTTCCTCCAGATCTCTTTCTGACTAGTAGCTAGTAGCTTTAGCTTTGCAGGCTTTTTGAGCTATATATGAAAAAGTGATGTCAGGGAAAGTGTAAATCTAGTTCTCTAAACTAAATAGATCATTGATTCCAACATGATTCTCGTGAATTTTTTTTGGTAAAAAATATTTCAAATTAAAATGTGATCGGAGAAAAATAGCTCAAAAAGTTATTAATTTATTTTTTATTCTGGTTTAACCTTTACCTGCAAATTTATTCTAAACAATAAACAATGAATTGTGTTTGTGTATGACTCCTGTGTGATATAGCTCATGTGTGATTTGTCCTGTCTTACCGCTGGCCAGACGGCAGCTAAAGTCCTGGAGGGCTCTCACCAGCAGCACGGCTTTCTGTCAATCACCTACACGCAAGCTGTCACCAAAAATGTCCGTCATAAACTCACCACTCGGCCTGAGCGGCCAACCCGCAGCAGTGCTACCATTGCCAATCAGCAGGTGACCACTGATCCTCTGGCAGACAGCTCGCCGCTGTACCTGAGAGAAATCCTGCTGACAGCCCAGCCTTTTGATGTGGTTCTGTCCTGTCCCTTACTGGCCACTGTAGCAGGAGTGTTCCAGGTAGCAAAAAATGTCTGTCAGTTCTAATAACTGTGAAGTTTGGTAACGCTGGGCCCACGTGGGAAATAATCAGCATAAAAAATGTCTTTTCATTTAAGGTGTAGCCTTTTGTAATATAGTTATATAAAGTATTGGGCACAGGAAGTGAAATCCTGATGATTTTTAATCAGTTGTAACATTAATGGATGAAATATACTGGAAAAAAAAGCCAGTTCAAATAATTTGATGCAGTTTAAGAGGACAGCTAACCTTCATCTTCTGAATACATCACCTGCACTTTTGGCTTCATAAATTTTCAGGCGAAGGTACCAAGACGCTACAGAGAGCGTGGGAAATCAGCAGGTCAGCCAATGAGAAGCCACACGTTGACCTCACGATGCCTTCCTCTCATCTACATCAATACAAGTGTGATCAGGGTCTTCTGCCCTGGGACACAAGACAAACAGCTTGCGTCAGGTTAGGGAATTACTTTGTTTATTAAAGACATTATAGAGCCTTCACAACGGAATGCAAAGATATATGAGACAAAATAGTACAGTATATATAATGAGGTCTGATTAAGAGATTAATTTTATTACTGCAAAAATAATAACACTAATGAATTCTGCCAGTATCAATTATTATATGCTTTGACTTCATTTTTTGATTCGCTTATACCACTTTTATAAATTAGCGATATATTTTTCCGCATCCAACCATTTCTTCTCCTTTGTAAGTGGTGTGTTAACTTTGTGTTCTGTGTATTTGTATGTGTCCTGGTAGATTCCCACATGAAGAAGGAAGACACCTTGGTGTTGAAGCTAGGCTCCCTCAGTATGGCTCCTCAGGCTGATAACCCGCTGACCCGCACTGTGCTGCGAAAAGACATCTACCAGTAAGCCAATCTCTTGCCACCAAATCTCCTTTATGATTTATGATTCATTTGTCTTTATTGAAATATTTATTTATTTCATTTTTTATTATTTTGCTAGCTAAGTGCTACAGAATCACTCTAGAACAGCAGCTATGAGGACTTGCGTGTTTCTGCAGTTTCTTGTCATTTGAATTTCCTCTCCCCGTCTTTTTTTAGGCAAATATTTCCCACTTCCTTCCCGTCATTAAATGTAATCATTTAGATTACATTAACATATAATGCTTTTAAAGCACACATACGACTTCAGCATTAAACCTCCTGGAACTACGTGCTTGGTAGCCATGTATATGTATATGGATGCTCACCTGTCTCTCAGGATGCTGACTACCTTGGAGGGGGGGATTGAGGATGTGGTGGGTAACAGCACCTCTAAGCGGTAAAGCTGTCCCTGGAATTAATTGAATGACATCTTGGCGGTCTGCCGTGCCTCCAGCTGAAACACAAGACTGTTGACACAAGTCCCTCGTGCCATGTGGATCAAAGCTGCAACACAGGGAAAATCTGGACTTGGTAGGGAAATAGCTCCGCACAAAGCACATTTCCCTGCTATAGGCAGCTAAAAGAATCTGGATTGTGTCATAGCTGCCTGAAAACCACAGCCCCGCAGCACGTATGTGTGTGAAAGAGAGAGGGAGAGCAGTTGTGCGAATGGGCAGATATGGAGCTGGCAAACACATGTAATGAGGGAGATAAAAGTGGTGCCTAATGCTTTGTGCAGCTGCGAGTGAGATGTGAGTTGATTTGAAATGAGGAAAAAGTTAGGCGGATAACAAAAGGAGAAGAGAGGCCATTTTAGGCTTCATTGCCACTTTCGCTTGGTGTACGTGTCACAAGTAGGGTGATTGCAAAGAGCACAGAGTCAGACAGGGTCTAGGCCTAAAGATACCCAAAGCACAAATGTACAAAATACTGCACTCTGTCCTACACTGTGCACATTTCACCCAAAGTTTCCAAACTGTCTCCCTCACAGTCTCACTTTTGTATTTGAACTAATGGAGCAAGAACGATATCAATCAGTTACCAGCATCATGAGATTCACACAGTGTGCTGTGCTGAAATGTTTGCTGTTTGTTTTGGTACAAGTTAGTACAGCTAATGGGATGTAACTGCTCAGTTTCCGTGGCAACTTTGCATAGATTTATTTTGTTGACATGTTGGCTATGTTGTTATCTTGTCAGATGATAAATGATTTCTTTGTGGGCATGGAAAATAATCTGGAGTTTTTCTCTGTTTTTCACCCGAAAAACCAGTTAGACCAGCCATGCAATTTCAGCCCATACTAGCCAGTAATGTTTTACCTCTAGTAGTTAGAGGACTGGTGGCTCTGTGGCTGCGGTGCCCACATTTGCTCATAGACACCAGATTCCATCGCACGATGCTCCACCCTAACCCAGGCAGACATGGACACACACACGGACATGGACGTACTGTGTATGCTGTCAAGGGGGGCACATACAGTCACAGAGGCGATCACCTTCTGCATGACTTCCCACCCAGATGTGCAGGGTACACACATATATAGGCATACTATGTGACAAACACTAGCAGCAGGCATGGTATGTTTGTATGCTGCAAACACACCCACATCCAGTTGTCTTCTAACTTCTGCAGACAGAAGCCAAGAGCCACCACTTCCCTCTCTTCAGCAAAACCCAGGAATTACATTGAGCCACTCTCTGTGTTCATTCTTCCATTCCTAACCAGGCATTATCTTCACCACCTTCACTGTTCACATCTGCCCTCCAATTTAGAATGATCACACTTATGAGTCACATGATTGATAACCCTGAGATCAGAGACTTGTTGACATAATATTGCGATTTATCTGTGCCGAATCCTGCTGCGTGTGCTCCCCCAGGTTGCATAGAGAAAGTCATAGGGAGAGTCTGTAATCATGCAAACCAAAGTGTGTTTACAATCTCTAACAAACTGTGGCTATAGGAAGAAATATGTCTGTGAGTCCCAGTAGCCATTTGCTGCAATTCTGTTTAAAGTCTACCACTAATCACATCTGTTGTCACAATTGAATGACTGATCTAAGTAGCTATGCTGTTATTGTCTACTGTACTCGAAATGATTGCCTCACAATGTCTAAAACCAAGATTTACTGTAATGCCACCCTAGCAGACGAGACGTGAGAAGAGAGAAGAGTGTGAGCTAAAATAGTGAAACTGTGTAAACATCTTAATGGAGCTTATCTTGATGTTTTACTTAAGCTCCAACGCACTTCAATGCCTTTCAGCTTCTCCGCGTTCACAGCACGGTGTGCATTTAGCATTTACGCAGAGATGGAAAAACAAACGCGTTTGACTGGAATGTTGTTAAGCTAAGTTGATAGCCACCACCAGGCTGATTTGGCAGCAATTAACACCATTTAATTTGATCGTGTGATGTTTTTTCCCCCCCGAAGAAGTCGGCCCCCAGCAGTTTGTAGACCAAGTTCGAGTTATGACGGGGCTGCAGGCTTCCTCTCTTTCGCCCTCTTCATCTTCAGCTACAAGGCCGCTGTCAATTTACACAGCTGTAATCATTTTCCTGTCTTGAAAAGGCCGTCTTTTTCCAAGTACGAGCACCAGCCCAGGGAATGTCCAGCACACTTTCAACCCTCACTTTGTTGTGGTTTGTGCCTCTGTAAAATTTCATATCTTTCACTCCCTGCTCCCATTTTTCTCTCTTTCGATCTTTCACTCCCCTTTTTCCACTGAGATGTGTTTTTAGAACTCAGGGAACATTGAATTGAAAGGTTCTTCTATGCTGGGGAACCACTTTGAAATACCAAGATAATTAGTCTTTTAACATGATATTAAATTAAAAAACAAATGAAGTGTTTTCATATTTTAAATTATATACATTTTTGATAAAGCCAAGTGCATACTTTGTAGTAGTACTGTATATTAAACATGCATGGCACTCATTATCCTTTGTTGTAGATCAGTGGTTCTTAACCTGGGTTCACCGAACCCTCGGGGTTCGGTCTCAGGGGTTCGGCAGAGCCTCCGCCGTGACATGCACGGCTCATTTTGTGCACCAGTAAAAAACATATCTATGTCTTGAATTTGAAAAAAATCATATTTTATTTTTCACTAAAGAGGGGTTCAGTGAATGTGCATATGAAACTGGTGGGGTTCGGTACCTCCAACAAGGTTAAGAACCACTGTTGTAGATGAAAACAGAAATGAAAAACATACATGATTGTCAGATTATTTGGCAAATCTGAAAGGGCAACCAGACATCCCTGACTGAAAGAGGGCTAATCTTTAAAGTCTCACTATGGCTACACATGGCTTTCATTTGTGTTTTTATGACTCATTTCTTACTTTGAGAATATAGAAAGAGACAAAGAAGCTCTCCTCATTTATCAGTGACAGGAAGACTTACCCTTAATATTTGCTCCTTGTTGTTGTTAAATGAAACCTTTAAAATTTTGCACCGAAGCGATTTAAATATTATTTGCCTTCTCCATGTGCCTGTTTGCATTTGTGTGTCTGCACATGTTTGGACATGTGTATGCGTGTGTTTGAGACTTAAAATATCCTGCGTATTTCCCACCACCCCCACATGTAGAGGACACAGCTCTAGATTCCATCACATATTCATTTACCTCATGCTCTCTCCAAAGGAGAATTATGAAGCATCCAGCTGCCACATTTTTTTTTGTTTGTTTGTTTTGATCTGTGCAGACGCTCATGTTTCTACGGTAACGGCAGGGAAAGCTGTGCGTGAGCGGTGATACAGAGTCTAGTCAGCATGTTGTGGCTGTATCAATGGACATGATGTACTCCTGTCTCTTTTTCTTCCACACGGAGTTTCCAGAACATGACATTTCTTCATGCTACCGCCTTCTGCTGAATGTCTCTCTTTTCCCTTGTGTTTCTATCTGTATTTGTTATTTCCTTCCTGTCTTCCGTTTTCTCTCGGTTGCTTCAGTGTTGGTTAAAATGGTCCCACTCCCAGTTCCTTGTGGTCAGTAACCCAGCTCCTTATTGCTGTTGAATGGCTGCCTGGTTAAAGCCACATATATGTCCTAATAAGTGGTTGTGATGGGGATCTCCCCTCCACAGATAAACACAGCCCAGTGAAGCCAGGACGTTGCCTGTTACTAATAAAATTCCCTGGCAGAACATTATATGCACCCATCTCCCACAGTAGCATCCTTTCCATGGATGGGAGTGTGTGAATGAAGTGATAAAGGAATACAAGTTGCCAAAGGGAAAAAAAGTTTTACAATTCCAAGATGTTTTGTGTATGTCCTATAATAAAGAGCATTTTCACTCACCACTCTGGATATTTGTTCACTCAGTTGTAGAAGCAGAGGTAGCAATTCTGTTTCTCCTTGGAGTAAAAACGTAGCAGAGTATACGGCCGCTTATAGGCCTTCAGTACAGCAGCTCTGTTCAAAGGTGCAAACCTGTCACAGCGTCAGCAGCCACCTCAGTAAATTCAGTGAGGTTCACATGCTGCTGGTGCTGCGCTAGCAGAAAGATTATTTTTATATATTCTAATCTCATCCTCACGTTGGGGTAAAACATTGACCGATCTTCTCAGGTGTCTCCATGACAGCTGCAGCTCACCAACTTTCTTTTCTTTTCATAAAAAAGTAATTCTTTTTCTATGCTCTCAGCTGGTCTCCTTCTTTCTTGTCTTCCTCCTCATCTGTCTTTTGCTCATAAAACCCAGCATTCCCAGTAAATGATTCATTAGATGCTTCAGCGCACACTTGCCTCATCACTCACTTTAGTCGGCTGCCAAGTGCCCCATTTCCCCGTTTGTTTACACCAGCGAAAAGTGCTCCAGCTTTGCCTCGCTGCCGCAGCGGAGAGGAGCTTCTCAGGCCACACACAGTGACACCCAGGACCTACTCTTATATACACTGAGTTCATTTAAAAACTCCCTGGCTGCTGAGCAGGTTTAATGATGAACTCGGTTCAGAAGCTACGATGGCAGTAATCGTAATATCTCGCCAGAATAAGAGGACTCTTTATCATGATTCTTTTAGACACCTCCATTGACCTACCTAAACAATCAGGTGCTTTCATAGAGGCGACCTTTTATGCACCAAAATTCTGTTGCTGTTTAAGGAAGCTTAGGTGTAATTAGTCCCTGCTGTTAAAGTTTATCTCTACACAGAGCACGATTTTAGGAAGTAAAAACGGTGTCTGTGGGGATTGCCCAGCCAGACGTGACCATTTGAATCAAAGTTCTCTTTGATCTATTTTCATCTTTAGTTTTAAGATGTAAAAATATACTGGATCATCTTTTCCTAGTATACACTCTTCACTCCTAATTTTTTTGAAAAAATTTCAGTATGTCATTAACACAAAACTGCGGGCAAAAGCCAGACCAACTCACTAAATCTCTTTAATTGCACTGCTCTCTTTTTTTTTGGCTAAGTAGCTGTTTTGATGTTTTAGTTAGTTCATGTGTGTATATTGATGTCATTGCTGCTTCTTTTATGACTGGCTTAAATACATGTTTTTATACCAATTCCTTTTGATACTCCATGATTATCTGCATTCTGTTATAGTGCATTATGGTGTACTTCAGTAATCAATAATGGTCAGTCTAGGCTGTTATTGACGTAAAAGGGAAATGCCACTGATCCGTGTGAGCATGCTGAACCGCAGCCAACCAACAGAAGATTCTCACAGCAGATCCACCCTGCAGGCAAACGTAGGTGAAGTGGCTGATGGCGTGAAACAACAGCACTGGTGTTCTGTTTGGGCTTTAAAGGCAGAGGAATGAGACAGTGTAATTGAAATTGTTAGACATAAAACTTTCTTGGTTAACGCTAAATCATGTAGCTCCATTTTATTCTTTGATCTCTTTTCTGCTCTCTTACTTCAGATATACATCTATTCTCTCTCTTTCTCTCCTCTCAAGAAAAAGAAGATAAAATAAGCAGGGATTGGAGGGTCAGCCAGAATAAACATTGTTTTTGTCATTCCAGCAAATGAAACACCTGGTGCTGGTAAATGCAGAGGACATATTTCACATTGCCTTGACGTTTAGAATTAATGCAGCATCAAATTGTTTTAAAAATGGGGACAGACACTACCTAGAGTAAATCATACGCCCCCCTTTTATTAAAGTTTGCCTTAGAATTTATGCTTTGAATCTGACAGGATAGCCTGCACAGAGTCGACAAATGAGACTGGGAGTAGGATGAAGGTCTCACGTCGAAACAGTTCTCAGACAACAGGTTGTAATGTGAACAGGAAGTTTAGATTCAGCCACTGAAGCTTTTTCTCGATTATTTCCCCCCATTTTCTTTTTTTTCTTTTAGATAATTTGATATTTCTCAGTATTTGCTGTTGCAACTGGGGTCATGGAAGAATTTCTCTAACTCCCAGACGCTATCACAAACACATCAGATACACAGTTGATTTGATGAAAAGGAAGAAAATTCTGTTTGCCTGTAAAACTGTAAATGAGATGGGAAGATTTGGTTTGTTTGCAGAGCTGATGTTTTGAAAGTAGAGCAGAGGACACTAGATTTGACGCACTGGATTTGATTCTTGATCTGTGATCCAGAGTAGCTGACCACTGTGTTCAAGCGTCAAACTATGATGATGATAGTTGACTTAAGGGTGTACTCCACAGTGTCACAGCTGACAACCAGAAATCCTTTTTTCTGTCCCACAGTAGACTATTGAACAGATTATTGCAAAGGAAAGTAATGTAAATGCTTATTAAAATACAGCATTTTTAACCTATATCCCTCTTTCTGTCCCCCCATATCTATTGTCTATGTCATTGATAAGTTTTTGACGACAGCATTGCACTTTGTTTAGCTGGCAGCGTCTTGCCTATGAGCAGGGAGCTGTATACAGCATCTTGTGTGCTGTGTTGTGGTGTCTGCTGACTTCTGTGTACAGCCTGTGGTTCATTCCATAAATATCTGTGGCCTCTGTGATGTTATTCTCAGGCCCTCCACTCTGTGAGAAGATTGTACCACAACACTTGTATTCCTCGGCCTGCAGTTAGAGGTTTAGGGAGATTAGGAGGGAGAAAACCCCAGCCTGGGCTCAGCTATACATTTTTATGGCCATTTATGCATATGACTCCAATGTAGTGTGCAAAAAAGGGGAGAAGATAGAGAGAAGGGAGTATTAGGACTCACCACAAGGGAATCAAACAAGTAAACCACAGCTTATTTTCCTCCTCTTTTTTTGGCACAGTGAGATAGTGATGCTGGCCCGTTTGTCTTAGGAACAAACGGGCCAACACTTTGGTCTTAATAAAGTTTGAACAGCTATCCAGTCAATTCGTTATAGAATTGTTCCAATGGGATACATTGTTATTATTTTGGGTAAAGTCGCCAAAACTGTCCCCTTAGTCTATAATCCATGTATTCGTTTCCTGAACTGCTTATGCATCTTATTCAGATTAAGCTAATTTTAAACATGTTACTTTTTAAATGAAAGGGTTCAGCATTTACCAGAAACAAAATCTCAACTCTGTGAACAAGATATCTGAGGATAGGTAAGATGCGTTTCTGCAGGGTTTGAGTTAAACAAAAAGAATATAATATAATCTCCTTATAAAGAATAAACGCTAAAAGTATGCAGTGTATGTCACTATACTTCCCCAAACACCCAAAATGAACTCATTAAACCCTTCCATTTTATTTTTCAATATAAAGCTGAAACAGCCGTACAGATACAGCGCAGATCATTTTTTCCTCTCATCTGTCTGCATCTTTGTGTTGGAAGCACCATGGATTTCAGCATGCTTTGTTCAGTGGCACTGAAGGTGACAGACCTTAATGCAGAGCTTCCCGGAAACTGTTCATGTGTTTTGGCATATTGCTGTCAGTCAGCTCGGGATGCATGCTGACAGAGGCAAGAGGGATCATGCCTCAGCTGTCCTTCACTCATAAAGGGCCTGATCCAGGGGTTGACCGCATGACCACAGGGATCCAACCTCAATGATTGTGCTGGGGGGTGTGTGTGTGTGTGTGTGTGTGTGTGTGTGTGTGTGTGTGTGTGTGTGTGTGTGTGTGAATGGCTCATCCTGAAGCAGGATATCAGGGTTCTAAGAATACACCCTGCCTCGGAAGCTCTGTGCTCAACTGCAGCCTGCGATATACACATTCTAGCTCTGGTGTGTGTGTGTGTGTGTGTGCCTGAAAATGTGCATTTGCAGTCAAACCCCAGCCTTGTGCATAATTGTGTTTTAGTTCCTTTTCTGCCTGCTCATGACATGTTGATGTTCTAGCATCCTGCGTGGTTGGTTTGAAGCTGTCATTTTAATGACAATGAGACTCAGACTGGCCAGTCACACAGCAGGAGCAGGGGCCAGGTGGACTATCAGGGGAATTCAGAAATACAGTATTGACAGTCAGTGTGTCTCCACTTTGTCTAGTTTCTTTTTCCTCCATAAAATTAACACAGAAATAGCTGAACTTGAGCCATGTGTCGAGATACACAAAGAGGTTTTACAAAGTGCGTTTGGAGGTAGAGTTATAGCCCCTTTTTTCTTATAGTAATGAAGCTACATGTAGCTAAAATGTAGTGTTGTTACAATTATCAGTAGTTTACTTCCATAATAGAATAGTTTCTGAAATCCACTTTTATAATTGTGGTGCTCATTAGGTTTACAACATAATGTGGCCACCAGGTTGTAAACATTTACACACATTTGTTTTTTTCTATTGATTCACCCATGTATATGTGCACGCGTGTATGTGTGTGGTCAGTAGTCTCCCGCCAAAGTTATCAATGGGCTACATAGTCGAACATCACACCAGAGCAGAACCAACTGAAGTACAACAGAGGGGAAAAAAGAAGTCGACCTCAAGAAAGAAGGAATGTGCAGATGCTTTCAAATGTCCATGTGTGAAGCCACAAGCTCTGCTGTGGCTCTGGGAAGCCAGTAAGAAACCAGTGGCATAATTGCCTAATGCTTGTGTAACAAGAGGCACATTACAACCCCAGGAGGCCCAGCTAGTCTTGAAAGAACAAGAAGCTGGCACTAAAGTGGGCTTAGATTTGTCTTCCTCCTCCCAGTCTTTACCAGTTTTTAATAGTCCTTACTGCTTCGAATAGTTTATTTTAATGTATATAATGTAAACTAATGTGTTTAATTACTCCCTCTACAACTCTATTTTCACTTTGATTTTAGAAGGAGAACATATCTTTTTAAATAAACAAATTCAGTGTTTTATGTGGTCCTGAGTTATGTTCATGTGAGCATGTGTGCATGTGTATATAAATCTATATCTCTCTCTATATAAAGCTATAGTCCCAGCATAGGAACCCAGGTCTTTAGCTTAACGATCTGTTTCACTTAGAGAGGCCATTGAGTTATTATGAATGTGTACATACATCAGTTGTGTTCTACAGAAATCAGACATCAGACACAGTAGATTAGATTCCCGAGGCTGCCGTGGACACTTTGCTGTGTGTATTTGGTTGAACTCACCTCAGCGTTGAATGTCAGTCATGTTACTTTATCTGCAGGTTTGAGGGAAATGTGAAGCCATCATATAGACAACTTTGGTGTGTGGTCCCCTGTCTTCCCTCTATAACTTATCACACACCCGTGTAGACACACACACACACACACACACACACACACACACACACACAGACACACACACATGCACAACAGCCCTCCAATCAGCAACCCCACCCATGTCAATTTATCATCGCACTGCTCTTGTTACGCACATGTTACCGGGGCAAAAATTATTAACTGAACCAAATATGCTTTGCTCCATATTTTTATGCTGAAATGAAATGTCCAACTGTTGGCAAAGCCTCCCCTTCATTCCTCTGTAATGAAGATGAGCCAGTGTTTAGAGCAATCTTGTCCTCCCTTGATTTTTATTCCATCTCCTCTTCTTAAATCTAAGCAGGGATTTTAAGAGTGTTTTTTTTTTTTTCAGGTCTCGCATTATCTGCAGTCAGTAATGGGCTGGTATTGTATAGTTTTTAAAAGCCGCAAAATAGTTTTTAAGCAGAAGATGTTTTTTTTATCAGCTGGAGATATTCAGCTATACATATGTATACATATACACACACACATATTTGAAACACAAAAACATCCAATGCACAGATTTGCCAAGTCATCTCAAAGGGCATTTTTCGAAGCTTTTTCTACTTCTCCTTAGTCTCTCCTTTTTCCTCTGCACTGTTCTTGCTGCAGCATTCCCTATATCCTCCCCCTTCTCCATTATTTCTTCCCATGTGCTTCTCCCTCCTCTAATCTCCCACTTCTCTGCAGGATGTTGTTGAACATTTTCTACATTTGCCCTCGTCTGTTCCTCACTTTCCACTTTACTTCTTGTTGCGCCCTCTCGTCTGTCTCTCTCTGGTCAGCTCACAGGATGCTTTAGAGCATTTCCTGCCACCAGGGCGACAGGAAAGAGGCACAGTGAACCTCTGTTTGATGTGCCATCTCCTTTAATTCTTTACACCTGGACTTCTTTTCTGCACAGATTTTCTGCTCAACAGAAGCACTACTTGTTCCACTCCTTCCTTCCTTCCTTCCTTCCTTCCTTAACCATCCCTCACTCCATTTTTTCATTCTCTCCCCGCAGCCTCTGACTGCACAGCATGCTATTTGTCCAATATGTTTTTCAGATATCCATGGAGTCACAGGGGGCTGTTGTGTTAGCATCAGATCTTTTTCATCTCTTTATTCCCCGTTTTTTTGTTGTTGTGTTTTTTTAAAAAGCAGCCCTGTCCAGTTACTAGCTTGACTCAGACACTGCTGAAGATCTACTTTGCATGTTTTTGATTTTAATCTCCCCCTCTCTGCTACTTTTTTTATTATTACTACGTGTTTCTTTTCCCGTTGTTTTTTTCCCCCTATTCAACGTTCTCTGTGCCTGCAGCTGTTTAGGATGTCGGCATGGCGGTCAGAAGCTTTGGCATTGTGTTGTTTGAATGCCATATTTTCACAGCACTGCCTGTTTAGAGTTGTGGTTTGTCAGGAGCCTGGCCTGCAGGGGCCACTTCCTTCTCACTGTTCTGGAGTCACTGTACCAAAACACTGACTGGCAAGAGAGGAGAGGGGAGAGTGACGGAGGCTATTAAAAGACAAAAAAAGTGACTTTGTTGGGAACTGTGTAAAGAAAACATGTGGACAAGAACTGAAAGACTGAACAGAGATGAGATGTTGCAGGTTTTTGATTTTCTATTCATTCTATACTTGTATGAGTTAAATATTTCTACTCAGTCTGTGTATCACACAACAGTTTCATCTTTCTTTCCCACCCTTTCGGTTCTTTTCCCCATTTTGTGTATCTCACGTTGCGTGTGTTCTTTGTCCTGGAACAAGGTCTTTGCCACCAAACAGACAGAAACGGCTCGTCTCGTGCTGATTCTTAGAGAACACTGTCACTGCACATGTACAGTATGGTGGGTCCAGGTGCGAATGATTGAACACAGCCTTTATTATAGTTCTGTGAAACGCTATTTCAGCACTCTGCTAGTTGATGCAGGGGATCCCAGCAATACTTAACCTAGTAACACCTTGACTTTCCCTACACTCACAACTCAGAATGACTCAAAAAGTACAGGAGTACTCTCCGCTCGTGTGATTTCCTCAGTTAGTGAGGGGAAAGGGGAAATCTCCCATATAGAAATGTCACTTTGTGTAAATACTCTTGGAGGTCTGGATGAATTTGAGATCCGCTTCAGAATTATAAACATTGGCTCCACAGTCATTCGCAGAGGAGGAAGAATTAGCTGATGTAGGAAGCATGTGTGCCCCAGATTATTGTAATTATTTTATGCTGTTTTTCCTCGCTGACATAAAAGTATTTGGATACTATCTCACGAGAAAGCAGTTGCAGTGTTGCAGTCCTGGGCAGCACCAGAGGCTTTTAAGCTGCTCTTGTATTCTCAAAGTCCGAGCCGTCTCTCCTTTAAGCTTGAGATTTAGACATACGTTTTTAATTCCTTTATGTGTGGCGCTTCCAGCAGCAAGTTGTTGTATTTTGTTTCATTCTGCCTTTTGTTTGCTGGAAAGAAATTTGAATTAGAACAAAATGTTGTTTAAGGTCGAGGCAAACGTCAGTGAGAAGGACCTACTGTTTTAGTTATCCAATTACATGTTTGTTCAGCCTGTCTGCTTAACCTGTAGCATACGTTAACCTAATCAAATATGGCCATCATTTCCCTGACTTTGTTTAGGAAAGTTTTTGCTCTTTGTCCGAAGAAGGATAGGGCCTTGATATGTAATCTGGCTGCTTTAAACATTTGTCAGAATTCAATAATTGCTGTAAACACAGTGTAATCAACTTCAAAGGCTCTGCCAGAGAGACTCGTTTTCACAGATAAAAATGAGCATCTTCAAAAATACACACAACACAACTATTTCTGTACTAATGTGAACCAGCTTGGCAATACTGAACCGCTTAATCAATATCAAGTGGAAAAAAACGGTAGTGGTTCATGCTGTTGGATCCATAAAATGAGCCTAATTTTACAGCTCCATAAAACACTCTTTTTGCCGGAGCACGACTTATTTATGTGCAGGAGTAAACTTCGATTTTAGATGCTTATCATGTGCCTATGTGTCCGAACGCTGTGCTGTGTAACATTCGTACAGTTTTGTGAGAGACTTCTCGGTTTTCTGCTTCTAGTCTGTCTTGATGTTGTGTGCAGTGGCTGTGGTCTTGAAGTATTTCTACTCAGTATGCATCACTGCTTCACTTATTTTACTTACAACTGCACTGGCTTGGGTCCTGAGTCATTCTAAATCCTTTATATATCAAAGGGGTTTCAGACACTTCAGGCTTTGTCAGTCAGACCTATGAACACACAGGGTTGCCAGAGACCTGTAGCAAGCTTTGGATCTGGAATCTTCCTCCTCCCAAGTTTTCCAATAATTGGTGTAAAAGTAACACCGAGGTATGGGCCTGTTCTTCTTTAACTTGATGAAGATGATTGCACGTAAGGGTAAGCCAGATTCTTAACCACCCCTGCCATGTTCTCTACTGCAGCCAGTTATGAATAATCGATTCTGTGAATGTGTTCAGCGATTAATTAGAGATAAGGCCTCTCAAATTAAAATGGTGGTGGGATTGCGTCACTTTGAAAATTGCTTGGTGGGGACACAAATCTGCTTTCAATCTGAGGTCTGAGGAAGTAAGCAAGGCATTCCCTTCACACCTTGGCATCAGGGACCCACTGCTGAAACTCAGCCTGACATGTTTTATAAAAGCAGTATTATGTCCATTTTCAGAGCAGAGAGGAAGCATATCAAATCTGTTACTGCTAAGAGAGGAAGTGATTTCACAAGCACTGGCCCATTCAGATTTGTGGGAGAAATGGTAGGGTTGTCCCATTGTGACACGTAGACTCTCAAACACACACAAATGCAATTATTAACAGCGTCAGCTTCGAGCTTGTATTGCTGGAAAGAATCTGAGATGGACTAATATGCACACAGACCAACCTGTCTGCAGGTTCAGTTGTTGAGGATCCAAGGAGCCTTTTTAACTAGATCCTTTGCAGATGTACCTGCTGTATGAAGAAATCCAATGAGAAGTCATTGCCCTTAAAAAGTCACTGAATTACTGTCCCTGTTACCCAGGAATGCTCCGTGCTTGGAGCTAGCAGCAGAAGCGACAGAGGAGCAGAGTTAAAGCTAAACAGACCAGGCAAGCTATGTGTCCGTTTGCGTGTGTGTGTGTGTGCGTGCGTGCAGCCATGACTAAGGCGAAGCAGAACAGGAGCAGTGGGGTTGAGGACGACATCTGTGCATTTCAATAAATGGCCCTTGCAGTGCTATTAGCCAGGACAAACTGCAGAGTACTTTAGACTGAAAGTTTGGAGGTGCATCAAAGTTCTGACTGATGTGTAGCCAAGGATATGCAATAAGTACGTCTTTAAAAATACTTTTGATATAATGTGTTAATAAACGAGTCAGTATCCACCATATGACTGTAGAAAACTCTTTGAGCTGTATAATAAATCTTAGAATATAACAAAAGATTAGCAGTTTCATTTGTGCAGTCACTGAATGTGTGTGTGAATTCCATGAAATGCACATCTGCTGAAGCCAAATGAAATATCTGTTCAGTCTTAAGGCATGGCTTGTTTTTTTTGTTTTGTTTTTTTCTGCAACATGGAGATCTGATGCAAGAATCTGATTATGAATTACGAGCGTGATGAGCCTATAAATTACACCGGCCAGACTGTCATGTTTAACATGCCATCGTGGAGAGCACATGTTATCCAGTGACTTTTACGTCTAACGCAGACTGTTTATAACATTATAAATTCTCTGACATGTAAACTGCATGGGAGATAAATGACTTCTGTAATTATGATATGTTGAAATCAAAGTGCAAACACTGACTTTTAGTATACACCATGTCATTGTAAACTGAGGCCCGTCTTCAGTAGTGCTTTCTCTTAACGTCTTACCATCGCGTACCGCTGTCATGAGGGTGGTATGAGCTCGAACTAAGGCCAGCTTGTATTGTATATAGAAGTAATAGTTTCCTCCTAAGATCTTGTGTAAATATGATATAATTGGTCGAGTATGAGTGTCTTTAAAGTGCAATCAACGTAATGAATAACATGCTTCTGTTGGGAGTAGCAGGGGAGATGAGTAATGCTGCTGGGCTAAAATAAAAAAGAATAGATTGAGTTTTTGTCATGGAAGTTTGTCAGTACATCAAAGCCAATACACAATTCAGGAAAGCAGCAATTTCTGTTTATTGTGTACTGTGCCAGTGAGAAAAAAAATCAATCAACTAAAGATTGGATTTGTTGTACTTGGCTAAAAAGTAAGTATTTTGTTATTGCCAACTGTGACAAATTAGGTGCATTGTTTTAGTTTTGTTGTCTTGGATATTTTGTTTCTTGCGACTGTGTTCGACTCCTTTTGAAAAAGCTCCAGTCATCAAAAATCATTTTAGTAGCAGTGTCATTAAAGTCCTTCGGTGACTGCGTCTTAGATTCTGCTGACTTGCTTTATTCCACAACATCATTTTCCCCTCGTGCTCTGAGAGCTACTCGGCATTCTAATTCGGAGCCTTAATTACTATAATTGGTAGATGCAAATTAAGAGCAATTGGACTTGACTGGGGTCATAAATCCACACCTCAGAAGTTGCCGAATTTCTGGCAATTCAGAGCAGACCACCGTAGGCAGGGGTGCTTAACTTACTAAGTAATTGCTGGTTTCATGAATCATAATGCTTATGAATTCCCCCTCGGCACACACACAAGCCCAGTGGGACTCCGTTTAAGCCGATGGGAGTCGTGGCAAGCTGATTGTGGAGCTCGGCAGCTCTCCACGACAGAAATACCACGGAGGAGCTGCTGGGTGCTAATGGTGTTTGACCGATAACATTTGGAGGCAGGGAGAGAGATGATCAAAACCTCAACTGAACACTTGCTTTTTTTTAATAATTCATGGATGAGTGATAGTATTCGTGCTGGTGTCAGAAAAACAGTTTGCCTCTTGGATGTTACTTTAGTGTTTGGAAGAGTGGTTAAGCCCAAGTGAAATAACACACCGAAGCATGCACTGTTTCTATTTCATCTGTAGCATGTGTTCTTTCACTTTAAATATACTGCTCAAAACTTAGTACTCGGACAACTTGTGAACATCTGTTTACAAGTCTAATTTAGCTTGACTTTGCCGAATTAAGCTTGAGATCTCAATGAAATTTCTACTCAGTATGTATGTTTTATCAGGAGAGCAGAAGCAGGGCCCCATCTCTCTCAGCACACACACCCATATTCCTATTTACATATAAACCTGCCTCTGTTGAGCATGGACGTAGACATGTATTGCATGTGATTGTTGGGGAAATGGAGTGAAACACAGGTCTGGGGTTGAGGGTTCAGATTGCGGGTTTCAGAGTGACGAGATCCAGAAGCCAGTGACGCTTGGTATTACCCCGGTGCTTCCTGGCCCTCTGGCCCTCTGGCCCTGGGCCAGAGATGGGGATTGGGAATCTGTAGCTAGGGGTTGAGAGAGGAAGGTGAGAGACCGTTCAAAGCCATGGGCCACGATGCACCCTGCCCCAAAAGGATCCTGGGCAAGCGGCTTCAGCGCAGCCCACAGCTCCCACATTCCTAGCATTGGGCCATGAGCCTGAACCAGATCCCACTGTGGTTTGTTTTACAACCTTGAACCACAGCTGGCCTTCAAGCCCTCAGCATGGTAATTCCACTTTTGCTCTTTTTCAGCAATCTTTTTACTTCTTCACCCCTTTGCTTAGCTTAATGATTCTTTATCCCTATAGCACTATGTTTATGTATTTTACTTTTTTCTTACAACCCACTTTCTCCTCTCATGCAAACTTGCATCAAAGTCACTCGTAGTTTATCAGTATATACGTTACATAACGTGCATAATAACCGTTTTTATATATTTGCCCGTAAAGTTATTTCATGAATCCCATTGCCAAATCTGCTTCACGTTAAGCACTCTGTCCTCCCACACGTCCACTTAACACAATTCATGACCGATGTTCCGCCCAGCACATGCATAGACCCAAAGAATGCTAAACAGAGGAACAGAAAATGCACTTAATCGCCCATTTTTATTAATTTATCCGAGTATCTCCTGTAAAAGGCATTTGGAACATCGTTTTCTTCTTCTTCTCAGTGATGAAGTATCAGTGAACATCCTATTCCAAGTCCTGCATTTTGGATACTAAACACTGCCATGGCTTTGCTATTTTGTCTGCTGTTTCCCACTGAAGGGCTTGCGTTGGGTGGAGGGTTTGATTTTGGGCCATAATAAAGTTGGACCGGGGCCTTCATATTTCAGCTCTGATGCAAAATCGGCCCAGTGGCTTTTTGGACTCAAATTGGGTTTAAATAGTGTCAGAAGAGGGAGAGATGTTTTTTAAAATAATAGCCATGAACGCTGTGAAACAGAACATGCTTATTGCAGAGCTTTTGATCCATTTTTATAAATAGCAGAATTTTGTCGTAAAAAATAATGTTTCTGTGGTCTTTTCCTGCAATTAAAATAAGGTTGGCCAAGGAACAAGGGCAAAACTAAGTACTTGTGCTTGAGAAAAATGCCCCTCCCCTCCATGCCTTCCTCCCTCTCTCTTCCCTGCCCTCCTCATCTGTGAAAGCATGTCATTTATGACTTGTTATTTTCATTTTCCTCTAGATTTTCCGCGTGGTAGTGGCAAGCAGATGTCTGATAATGGGATGTGAGACAGAGCAGAAGGGTGTGTTCCACCTGCCTCTCTCTGCACGCTTTCAGTCGGTCCGTTATACGGTGGGCAGAGTGAATGTCATGCTTTCCCAAAGCATTCCCCGACTCCTCTTGGCCAAGCAGTGTGGTCTTCACATTACCAATCAAATATGTCAAACCACCAGTGTTTTTCCCCCCACATGTACAACAAGAAAATCTGGCTTCAATTATTATTGCACCCCAAGGGGAACTTCCAAAATTCCTCCCCTCCTCATTTGTCAGAAATGAAGCTCTCTCGTTTCCTGCGATTTGCTGAAATATGTCTTTTGATATTAAATCACACCGGTTTCCACTGGCTGCATGACCAAGACAAATGTTTATCATATTTATTTATGTCACTGAAGATGACCCTGCAGCTCGGCGATGTAGAGACTTGGCTGCAGACGCTCATGTTATGTTGATTATGAGTAAGAGTCTCCTAAATAAGCTAACGTTAGGAGATAATTTGGAAAGCATATGAGGTAACTGTGGTTTTGTTTAATGTGAAAAATACAGTTTAGGCACGGGGAGGGTGATGGAGGTACTGTTACAAAAACCCTAATGAATCTAGACTGACACATCCCACCCAAATGTTACAGAGCCCTTGGTTTGATTTATATTATACTCTGTTGATAAATGTGGTTCCAAATGTTGATTAAGGATCTGTTTCACTTGTTTGTATGTCAACAAATCCAAGTAAATCCAGTTATACACCTCTGATCTCCCATTGCCATTGTTTTTGTACTTGGTGCTTATTGTCATAACATCACGCTCTGGTAGAGACCTTTCCAGAGCGGCTAAGCAGGGGAAACGCTATATGAAAATTGCCATTGACGTTGCCGAAACAAATAAAACTACTCATGCTGCTGCTACATCTGTAGCCATTTTAAGCTCTTATTTATACCATTTAAGCTCTCATTTGAATTCACCAGCACAAATAAACATATCATAATGGACCAAAAGCCCTGATGTCATATGCAGATGTTGAATTTTGATTATTACTTTTGCCTCGTGAATTCGTCAGGATCTTGTCTCTCAAAGGCAAAATAGATGACATCACTTTTTCTTGGCGCTGACGGGACAGTCTTTGCTCACTTGACTGTAGCAGTTTGACTACAAACACAGCGCTGCCCACTCCTGACATATCTCTACATCTCCTCTACCACATTACAGTTGGTGTACACTGTACAAGTCCCGTGTTTCTGGAGACGGAAACAGTAGGCCAAAGGCAGTAAGAGCCACTCTCCAGACTACCATGCTGTCCAGCCAGGGTTTAAGCAATGTTTACTGCCAGTGATAAGCTGGCATAAATCAAAACTTTATAAAAGGCAAATGATTTCACCTGAGGCCTGTAGAGTTTTTTTTTTATCTGAGGTCTGGCTGCGCAACTCCTTGGGCTTACATTTAGTCATAAATCATCCCGTAAGAAAAATGTGCTACTAAACCACTGAAAAAGCAGAGAGAAGGAGTCAGTAGTGGTTAGGGCCTAGAGCCAGAACATCTTTACTGGTTCACTACAACAGACTACCTGGCGTACCCCTAGGCTCACGTACTTTATCGTAACCAGCCATATAAAGTACAGCCTGACACAACCGAACCTCTATAATAATAAATAAAGTCTATTCTGACATT
This sequence comes from Oreochromis aureus, assembly GCF_013358895.1. Classification (NCBI taxonomy): domain Eukaryota; kingdom Metazoa; phylum Chordata; class Actinopteri; order Cichliformes; family Cichlidae; genus Oreochromis; species Oreochromis aureus. Next base: position 5,766,268 of record NC_052952.1, on the reverse strand, counting down.
TAGTTTATTTGGCGGGAACCTCGGTATAATAATAAATAAAGTCTGAGTTATTCATCAGGCCGGGGTCTTTCTTTTTGCATTTAGTTTATTTGGCATCGGCACCTGCTTGTTGAATCTAACGCAAAGTATATTGCACAAGTGAAATTAAACTTAACTGCATTTAATGTGTCTTACTCTTTCCTTCTTACATGACGACTTACTGAATAGCCAAACCTCAAAGTAGCCCTAATATGAATACTGACTCAAACTTTTTGTTTCATTCAGTCGTGCATTGAACCTTGGCATCCTTCGTGACCCGGGCTCAGAGGTGGAGGATCGTCAATACCAGATCGATCTTCAGTCTATCAACATTGGGACTGCTCAGTGGGAACAGCTTAAACCAGAAAAGGAGGGAATCAAAGGAGCTACATCAGCAGAGAGTGAGAGGAGCTCCCAGAACCCTGCGCTGGAGTGGAACATGGCTAGCAGGTCAGGAGCCGCTTGGATGTTTCATGAGTTGCTGTGGCGAATTTAATTCTGTCTTGTGTGTGTATCACAGGTAGATGCCTCTGTACCAATTACTTTTTTTAATTGACTGATCACGCTTCTCACATCTCCCTTTCTAATCCCACTAGGAGGAAATTAATCTACATTTTATTGATACTATCAAAGATCAAATATTGACCTAATTTACCCATCAAGAGCTTGACCTCTTCTTGTCTTGGACCTTTGATTCAGATAAGAAAAATAATAGAAACCTCATGAAAAGCAGCTGACATGCATCTTTTTCCAGGATAACCAAATGAGAAGCATTTTTCTACAAATTAAACCAAAGTAAAAAAAAACCCCAAAAAGCAAAGTGCATGAACAAACATGATGACAAAATTATAGATGGTTGGTAAACATGGGAAGAATATATATGCATAGGTCAAGTCTGATGAAGTTGCCTACAAATGTGTGGCTTTTTAAAGAAAATTGTTTTACTAGGCATTAAAGAGTGTTTCTGATCTTTTTTTTTTTACTATTTTCATTTCTGGTTTCTTTTATGAGTTTGAATCTTACTGGTTTTAAATTTCATATTTTCACCCCAGTCAGGTAGGTGCATGTGTGGGTGTATGTGTTTAATCTGCTAAGAAAGTCTTGTAATTTATATCATTCGTCTTGATGTCACTGCACCGTGTAGTTATTGAGTTAGCTCCCTATCATGCAGCCTCTCCATGCACGCTCATAATTACAAGTCCTGTCACTTTTTTCATAGACTCGGGAGCTAAAACAAGCATGAGTCTAACAGCCTGTTTGGCCCCACATCCTTTTTTCCGCTCATGTTTTGAGAGGGAACAGGACCAAAAATCACAAAATCATAGGCAAAGGTTCCAGATTTGTTCCCTGTCAACTAAAAATAAGCCTCATGGAAGAATGCAGTGCAAAATCAACACGGGCCTGATTGAGACCGAGTGGTCTCAGGTCATCGGGACTTGCTGGCTGAGATACACACACCTTTCACACATAGATGGGCACACTTTCCAATGCAGACACAAGCAAACATTCATACATACTCATTAGGAATATTTGTATTTTCTTTATTGTATTTATTACACACAGAGACAGTATGATTGTCTTGGAAGACTTGTCCAAGACAATCATACTGTCTTGGAAAACATACTCATGATAGTGATTCTCAGACCTCCAATAAGACCTTTTTATTGTGACAGCCAGACTTATTTCATGGGAGCTCTGTTCTTTCAGTTTCTTCCTGAAAGGCATCTTGCCGCACTTTCTCATAAAAGCAAGTAGTGCTTGATTTTATGTGCTTCCTTTGGTTTGTGCTTTTCAGTATATTATTACCACTTCTACATGCCCATGCTACAGTGTTGTGTGTCCTGTTTGTGCTGTTGGCAAACAGATATACTTAATCACAATGGCAAAGTAAAAATAATGGGGGTGGTAAATGTTGCTTATATCTTAAAAATGGGTAATTTTAGCCTTTTGCTGGGTGACAACTAAGTAATGTAATTTATCATAATATGTTATGCATTATTTAACTTTTGTGGATATAAGTGCAATGTTAATGTGAAATTAAAGCAATGGTTTATAAGGTATTATAACGGTATAAATAGTCGGTTGATATGTGGTTGCTACACAACATGTCATATAATCTGATATACATAAAAACCATCAAGTACCTAAGATATATCTGTGTATCTGTTTGGTGGCTCAACTCTATGAAGAGATCATGGACACAGAAACAAACACACAGAGATTCTTTGTATTATAGTAAGATGTGGTGCTGAAAATAAAAACTTCCTCTGTTTCTTGTTGGATTGTGAAAAGATAAAAATTCTTAAACCGTTGTGTTCCCTTTCCAAGAAGACAATGGAGTATATGCATGGGATGTCATCTCTAAAATCCACCTTGATGTTTTTCTGTTGTCTGTGCACCAGTTTTTATTCGCTTGTCTCCAATCCTCCAGTCCTGGCCAGGTCAGCTGTAAAATAGCTCTTTTAAGTAGTGGACTTGGGCCTGTATTTGTCTTACATTCTTACTACTGTGTCAGAGAAGCTCACAAGAGCAAGGGGCTTCTGATCTTTAATCCAGCCACATTCTTTCTTTCTTTCATTCACTCAATATGTTTCTCTGCAATGGGCCTAGTGCCAAGTCCACATTGTCTGAAAGGGCAATGAGGTGACATTCTGGGCTCTCACTTTGGGCTCCAGAAGATGCTAAAAATCTTTAGCATAGATTTAGCTTTCTTAAGACACACTAGAGTGGGTCTGGATTTCTGTTTCAAACTTGATGATTGTATGACCTAATATGTAACAGTTCTTTTTGCACTCAAGAGGATTGACACCCACTTTTATGGAGTAAAGGTCACTAAAGTTTGACTCCTGTTTATAATCAGAAGCTCCTAGCTCCTTACCACTGGATTGTCATTCTTCTTTAGCGTAGATTTCTTTTCTGATGTTTCCTCTTTTTCCATTTAACTCCTTAAGGTATCATTTACATAATTAAGGTATACATTTATAGGCAGGTGTGTCTCTGTGGTCATGCTGATAAGGTCAAAGCCAGTAGTGGTGTTGAGGTCTCATCCCAGCTCTTCCATTTAACCCTAAAGCAATGTGACTCCCCTTGCTGTAGCAGGAACAGCACTAGAAGCTCTGCAGGGCTTTGGTGCACTGCAGTGTGCTGCGCCTCAGCCTCAGCTACCAACACTACCAAGTCATAGCTGAATGTGTGAGAAAATTCCAGGACACTGAGGAGAGGGGAGCCAAGTTCACAGCTTTACTTGTCTGCTGCAATCATTAACAGAAATACACCACCTTGGTTGTAACAAGTTTTGACACACACCACTTCTAAAGTTCACACCTTTTCCTTTTTCTTTACATTGATACCCTCTCTCTCTCTCCCTAGCCTTAGACTCACGGTATGTTGATTCTGCTGCTTTTTGGATTTAATTCCAGTAGCGGCTGATCTGCAGTGGCCTCAGTTTGCTTCCTGAGGTTTTGTGAGGAAATTCCAGTACTGTGGATCCACTGACAGGATCTGTCCTCATTACAGTTTGTAGTTGCTGGCTAGGAAAGACCTTGTGTCAGGGAGCTGTGAACTCTCCCCATCGCCCCTCCTATCAGTCGCCCAGTGCGGGCTTCCCTTTTGTTCATGCCACTGATATTCCAGTTTACTGATTATTCTGCGTCCCACTGAATGAAACAAAAGTCAATCTTTCCATATTTTGTTTTTGTAATGACCCCATTGAAAGGCACGCGCACATACACAGAACCACAGAATTCTCCAGCCCACTCAGAGACTTCCATAATACTGGTAAACCGAGCTTCGGGGCTCCTAGCCTTGCTGGTGAATGATAGCACCTGTCCCCTGCAACGAGACGCTCATTGTTTCAATCCCCGTCTGAAGGGAGATTAGCCAACACCAATTGGCCTCACAGATCATTTCACCTCTGAATTAGTCCTCCCTCGAACTCCCCACTCAGAGAAATGTGTCAGAAAATAATCCCTTAAGGGCACTGGTAATGCACATTTGTGTAGCAGAAGTGAATATGATATTGTTTCTGGTTAAGAACTGTACTCAAGGCCACCTAGAAACTGGGCCTTTTATAATCCCAGCCAACTATAAATATTGGAAGCTGTACTGCTTGATTGTTTTAATAGCAGCAGATGTGGCAATTAACACCACCTTATAAAGCCCACTTGTATATTTGTTTTACTGCTAACAAATGTTCCCACAAATATGACTTGATTGTGGGAATGAACATTAGTGAAATGGAGAGTTGATATGAGAAGGTTTCAGCTCGTTCGTGTGTATACAATTAAGAGCTGTTCCCAAATGAGACTTGTCAAATAACGTCTCACTCAGTCTCTGTTCAAGCTTGCAACTAAAATGTGTAAAAGAAGAAATGTAAAAAATCTCAGTTATGGAAAAAACCTTACAGATCGTTCCTACGAGGGGAAGATCAATTTTGAAGTCTCTGTTGTCAAGTTTAGCTTTTCCTCATACTGCTTTGAATCTGAAAACCTAGAACAACCTTGAAATGCATGTCTGCCTGTCAGCACGACAATGAAACTCTGTTGTCAAGACTTTTTGTGGTTTCGACTGTGTGGTGTTGACGTGCCATCCCCTAGGCAGATGGGACAATCTCACAAAGATTTTTTTAAGCACTTACCATGAAAAGATATTAGTAAAGAAAGGGAGGGGAGTTTTAGTGAGGATAAAATGTCCTTTTGGTTTCTGTAAGGTATACAAAAGCTTGAATACATTTTTCATGGTTGAGAACAACAGTAACAAAATAGTAGTTGATGAGGTGTCTGATCTCTGTACAGCATCCGGAGACACCAGGAGCGCCGGGCCATCCTCACGCCGATCCTGACTGACTTCTCTGTCCGGGTCACTGCTGCTCCAGCTATCATCTTCAGCAAGAATCTGTCCCCTGACAGTGGGCAGACAGAGGTGAGCATCCACTCCACATGAAAACTTGCGCATGAATTATTTCTGTAGTGAGTATTCAGATTCTCTGAAGTTAAAATCCCCCAGAACTAGGGAAAATTATATCGATATTTTTAACGTCAAAGTTTAAGTCTGAGAATAGACAAAGATTCTTCTTGTGCCCTTTGACCATGACCTGTTACAACTACGACTGCAGCCATTACTCTCACAATCCGTTGCTCATATGAAAATAGACATTGATTATGTGAGATGTCAAAAGTATTTACATTTTGCTCCTAACGTACAGTAACTTACTCATTAGGAATCGGCCGTCCACCATGTAATGGGAGGTTTTTGACCCCGAGAGTTCAAACCTTTCTGCTTATACAGCTGATGTTTTCTGGCACCGCTCTCTGAGACTTCCTGCCTCTTTGATGCCTCATCCGACCACGCTAACGTGCCCCTTGACAATGCATAACAGCTAATCCATAGTTTGTGCTTAGACACACACACACACACACACACACACTCTCAATGTGATTTGTGTAACTCCCTCAGATATGGAAACTCGGAGCCAGGAACAACAAAACACAACTTTGAACTAAGTAGTGTAGAACAATTTCTATAATAAAAATCATATTCATTTTGTCTAACCGCTAACTACTGTTAGCAGATTTATGCATGCTTCCCACACAAATGTAAGAGCTATTGCTAATGAATCATTAATGTATTGAATGTATTATAGCAGTATATGGTTTACATTTGTTCCTCGCCAGGGTATTCTGTAACTGTTATTGTAACCTTAACATGTTCGACCAGTCACTTTGACTGCTAACAGAACTACTAATATTTATAATGTTAATGCACTTCTTATGTTATTATAAATCTAAATGAGAAAAATCTTTTAAAAGTTTAAAGCTCAGAATTGACTAAATAAAATCAAAAAACAGTGGCAAAATTTGTGGGTTATTGCTCTAGGTCTGGCCTGTGTGCGTGTGTGTGGTTCAGTCCACAGTGTTGGTGAGTAATATCCTTTTAGATGTAACCTCCAGCCTGAGTTTTGAACTGCTGGCTGTGGGTGGGACCCCAGAGAGCACAGAGGGGAGAAGAGCGGAAGAAGAAACAGACTTAAGTAAAGATACAAAGATAGTGAGGAGATGGAAAGTAAATAGAAGAGTATACAAGTTAGAAAAGATGTTCTCAATGCATTTCCTGTTCTCTCCTCCTACTTCTTCTGTTCATTTTGTCCCCCCCCTTTTTAACTCCCTTTTTTCTCTAGGAGGTGGTGGTGTGTGGCCACTCTCTGGAGGTTAATGTGACTAGCAGTCTGGATTTCTACCTCAGTATTGCTCAGGTCCACCTCCTTCATCAGCTTCTCAGAGACAACATGGTGGGGATGGACGCTCCAGAGAAAGGCTTTGAGGTACATTATAGTGACGTCTCAACACTACATACAAAAAGCAAAACCACCCTCTGTTTAAACTTAAAGATGTTTAAACAGTCAGCTTGTGCAGCAATACACAGTTCTCAGTGCTTCTGTCTACCTGAAAATCCTGTGTCTGTGAGCATAATCTCACACTGCTTGCGATTCTGGATCTCCTCCATTTTGGTTTCAATTTATCTTAGAGGAGTCAAATCTAGTGAGTGGATTCAGGTGGTTTGCACTGAATCCTCTCCCCAAGATGTCTGAGGACAGCACATTTCAGCACTGGAGGAGAGATTTGCAGTGATCGCTCATACCCATGAATGTTAAAGAATGAGCATGCACTTGGTTGGGCTCCTGATCCTGGCCTGGCTCCTTTGGTCCTGTAGACTGTGGGTGAAATCACACCAACTAGTGCTCACATAAACATATGCAACACAGGTCACAGTGATATCAGGTGGAATTCCGACTCACACATTCATGCACAAGACTAACAAATCTTTTTATTTCAGGAACTTCTCCTTTTCGATCTTATAGTTGTAGATATGTGCTGTGCTGACATTAGCCGGATACTGTACATCTGCCAAAAAATCACTTTGTTGATACAATTATGGCTTATTAATTTTTACCCACTAGTCTGCCACAAATTCAAATAGAGCCAATTACTAATCATTGAGCAGTGCGATGCTTGTTTGCTCAAAAATCTATCATTATTATTTCCCAATACTGTCCTCTTAACTATTAGCCGTGACTATTTTGGGTGAATCCAACACATTTAAATATTTACTCACTCAGAGCAAGGCTGTTCTCTAATGTGGGCTTAGTTTACTGCGCTCTGCTCAGCTGCAGCTTTCAGGGCCCTTCCTATTGTTTACAGGACAGGGAGCTCCCAGGCGCCATTTGCCCCGTCTGACCGCTTAATGAAGCTTTCTAATGGAACACAATATAAAAATATTTACCAGCTGTGGTGAGGATGGGAGTTGTAGATGAGGGAAGGGGACAGGGGAAAGAAGAACGGGGGTAATGGGATGAAGTGAAGTGAGTTGATAGAGTGATTTTACTGTTATCTCCTCTTAACATTCTTTATGGGACGATGTGTGCTTAAGTGCAATGACTGCGTCAGATGACGCAGATAAAGGCCTCTGTAACCTGAAGTAGACTTTCTCAGGAAAAGTAACAAGTTAAACTTTGTAATCATGTAATCACTGCACAATCTAAAATGGATTAGGACAACTTGGACTAATACAGCCCTGTAGAAATGGATAAGAGAAAGGCGTAGTGTGAAGTTTCCTTATTTCTTTTTTTGTTCTTCATTTGTTACTTGCACGGTAAGACCATGGGAGGTGCCTGCTGTGCATCTGGTCTTGATTTGGGTGATCTCTGAGCCCTCACCCTTGACTTGTAATGATTCATGGCTTGATTCTGTTGAGGGGCAGCTAACGGCTACAGAGGGTTCATCCAGGTTCAAGGCAGGATGAGAAATTTAAGCAGCTATTCTGGGAGGACTATTGGCAACTGTTTGAAAACTGCAATATGTTATCCACCACCCCCCAAAAAAGTGTTAGGGTTCACCCTTCAAGAAGGGTAATTTAAATTGGATTCATCACGGTTTATTTTTTCCATTAATCCTAAAAGCAATGAAATGTAATGCAACGTAATGTATGATGTAGCATCAGTTTTGTTCAGCTTTGCAACACCTTGGCTCACAGTGCAGTCCTGACATGCACCCGAAACATTCCTCTGTGAATTTGGTTTTCTTGCTGAGCTTCTCCAGCTGGAGGAGATGAGATTCCAAATAATGTTAAGGACACTGTGACAGTAGCCGCTGTGTTTATGTTTTTACCCCCAGGCTTTTTCCTAGTTTATACAAGTTTAGGAGCTGTCAATTTTTTGTGCAAAAATATGCATCCGACTTTTTTTTTTGACTTTTTTTTTTCATCTGGATTAGGTGAAGCAGAAATGACCCACAAGGTCGAGATTGATGTAATATCAATCACTGCTTTTTGAGAAGTTAGAGCTATGTACTTGGAAGTGATGGTTCAGCTTTCATGTTTTTTTCATGTATTTCCACACATGCATTTTTACATTCTTTTGGTCACAGTTATTAACCAGGGGAGGCTAATATGACTTTTCTGCTTTTACCTTATTTATGTCATATGCATGATACAGTGTGCCTTACTGTTTTATAGCGGTGACATTACACAGCATAACAGTATCATTAACAGTGAGCTCAGTCAGTGTGTCTTCACCTCTGTGCAGCTGCAGAGCACGGAGGTTATACTGAATAAATGTGGTCTGGCTTTGACTTTTTTGGACATTCTGTAAAACTATTTGTACCTCCATCTATCTCAGTGTCGTAAGTCTTTTGGCAGCTGAGTCTGTCCGGCTGCTTGGCCCTTCAACAGGGAGGTTAGTATGACTTAGACATGATCAGGTCTGGTGTGTACAGAGCTACAAAAACCCATTTTACAAGCTGCAGAGCCCTCTAGTGGTGTTTTGAACTAAGGCATTCAGGCCCCGCTCCCACCCCCTGCTAACACATTTCACCCACTGTCATCATAGAATATCAGAAGTACATACCCTGAAAGTGTTCAGAGTGTGGGTTAAGAACAGGTAGAGTCTACAATCTTCAGGTTTCAAGTAATAAAGTTCAGATGTCTTTCCATTTGTAATTTCCACAGTATTAGAAACTGGATTTGGAATGTCTTTTTTTAATTCAATCCCAGCTTCAGTAATGATATTTATAGTATTTGGCATTTTTTGTTTGTTCTTCCTTTATACAACCTGTTCAAAGGATTCAATGAAAACCAGGTCCCAGAACTCAAGCATCTGGTACAGGGGAATTGTTTTTGTTGTGCTCCAACAAAGCATCTCCGTTCTCACAGTCAGCACTGTCCCCAGCTAGAGTTTAAATTAAACACTGCTCTTTACTCACTCTCTCTTATTTCCAAATCCTTTCCTCTGATTTTTTTTTTCTTTTTTCTTAGCATGCTGTTTGTCTTGAACAGATTCTCCACAATCCCAGGCACTCATTTCAAACGGTTCCATTGCCCCTCACAGCTGTGTTTTATTGTCTTGGTTAATGAATTTGTTTTGTAGGGGCTTTTGGGTTCCCTGGCAGTGGTGAGGCAAGACACTCGTTCAGGCAGCGCGTTCAAGTGTTGTGTGTGATTTCAGTCATTTCTAGACACTGAGCTGTGTTCAGAGGAATCTGTCCACACATACACATTGTTATGGCCTTTCCATGCATACATACAGATGTTAGATTTTTATTTTCTCATAATCTGTTTCATACCCTCTTATTGTGCTTTATCGACACTTATCCTACCAGTTTCCACTTAAAATGATTGAGATGCAAAACATGTGCTTCTTTATGACCGAACAGCTGATTCCTAAGCACTAGATAAGCAGATGTGTTGCTCCTTGAATCACTTCATCGTAGGGATGTTTATTGCAGCATTATGATCCGTCATTTTTTGTGCTCGATGTTAATGATGATAAAGTGAGGCTGAGTTCAGTTTAGGCAGCAGGAGGACCCACAGCCAGGGAGCTATGAATAGATGATGGAGCAGTTTGTGGTACTTATCTCACTGCTATGTCATCAGCTGTGTCACCAAGCAACACAGAAATGCAGACCCATACCACGCACGCACACGCACTCTGTCATACACATTGTTTCCACATTCTCAGCATGGTAACTGTATTCTGCTTTTATTTGGGAGCCAGGACTCTTAATGGTTCTTTATGACTGAACAGCTGACCCGTGTGTGTGTGTGTGTGTGTGTGTGTGTGTGTGTGTGTGTGTGTGTGTGTGTGTGTGTGTGTGTGTGTGTGTGCGTGTCTGTGTGTGTGTCTGTGTGCGTGTGTGTGTATGCGTTCTGTGTGTCAGCTCGGCTATGACGTTATTTGTTCTCTAGAAGACAGAGTAAGAGATTTAGATGACAGTGTGTGAAAGTGTGCAAGTTTGTTCCTGACAGTCTTTCAGTTATTCTATATCATTTTCTGATTTTACTGTGTGCCTTTTATACGCTTGCTACAGTGATAAGCAAACATATTATTTTAGCAGTGATAATAATACTTTTTTATTTTTATCACTCTCTTTCACACACACACAGACACACATAGTAAAAAAAGCACATATAGTACAGAGGCAGCCCGGGTCAGCCATGTGCTCGTACCACAGTGTCAGAGGAAAATACCCTCTGGTGCAGGGGAAGTCCCGGTCGGCTTCATCTTCCACCTCATCCTGGGATGATTACACGCATGGGAAACGGGGATTTAGACTTCCTCCAACACTCATGTACACACACACACAAACAAACACACATCCCCACTGATGCCAGTGCGCACACAAACATGTAAAGGCTTGTATACAGGTTTACAAGACGTTATCAGGTTGGACTGTCTGAAGTATAAATCTTAGAAAATACATCAAGCTCCCAGTCACCCATTATTGCCTTCTCTCTGTTTACCTTGTCCAACTTTCTTTCCCACACTGTCTATCCCATTCATTCTTTTCTCCATCGTGGAACTGGCACGTCTGCTTGCTGGAAGAGTGTTGGCTCTTCCATAGCTAGCTAGTTACTGCACTAAATGGCTGCTATTGGGCAGGGTTCCTCCTCTGGAGACAATAATACTGTGCTGTTACATCTGTTTAGTCTTAAACGTCTACCCTTAAGGAGGCATAGCAGCTTTTTTTTCCTGAAATAATTGTCCACACAGCCACACTCAACTACACTGAAATATGTTTGGACAGTGTTTCTTTGCATCGCTAAATTACTAGATTTAAAAACTGTCCCCTATAAAAAATGACTTTAGTGTGTCTTATGGTTTAAAATAAAATGTCATAGTGTCATGTATACTGATGTGCCAAACTGTTTCGTGATGGGGCCTCCTCAGAGCTCCCATTAGTCTGGGATTACATGAACAAACAGAATACAATTCTGTGACAGGTCTTCCGTCATCCTTTCAAATATCTTGAAAATTTTGCATAATGTTAAGTATAATAACCAAATAAAAGTAACTCACTCTTACCAAATACTGCTAAATGTTACTGTGGGAGCATGGAAGCTTGATGGCCTGTATATAGCTCTCTTTCACGTAGGAGTGTTAGCTGGATGTCAAAAGCACGTAGGACAGCTTATCTTAGCCACGGTGCTGTTGACAAGCTTGGCTCAGCGAGCGACCTGCGGCCGAATCCTCGTCTGTATATGTTTAAAGTAAACCGTTTCCCAAGCCACTCCTCTTTGTGATGAGTGTTTCATATTGTCTTGTAGCTGTTGAGCTTTGAGAACTCGAGTATCTTTCTTGACCTCTGATCTTTCCAGGACAGTAAGGTGTCAGAGGATCTTTTCAGTGCTCTGCTGGCCAACAGAAATAAGGAGACATGAAACGAGGGTAAAAATCTAAAGCATGGAAAAGTAACAGAGCAGACAGTGGAGACAGCTTGAGAGAGGTTTGCCAAATGAGAGAAGAAGGAAGCGAGTAAGGAATAAATGTTCAAAGATGAGCCATTACAGTGTGAGAGTGCAGCGTCTGAATGTGGTGTTTGCTTTGATTCCTGTCTCCGTCCAAAGAATTTGTCTGTAAAGCTGGGAGCTGATGTTCCTGAGAGGTCAGCTCTTAACCAGTCAACCTGGCTATTAACCCTCTCTGAGGGCCAGATTCCTTTCACCCTGACCTTTTCCCATCCTGCTTAGCACTATTTTCATTCGCCTGGTTGCTGCTGAGAGGAATAATAAATAAAGCTCCTTGTGCAGCTGTCTCCTTTTCCATTTTGGCTGCCTTAGATCTGTAAAGTAAGTGTCGTCTCAGCTTATCTTAAACATACATATTTTCATAGCCAATGTTCATCTCGCTGCCCTTCTTTTGTTATGAAACCATATCTTTTTCTTTTTTTCTGTGTCTAACTGACCCTTCTGTGTGAATCAACTGCTAATTGACAGCCAGTCATAACAGCTCACCTTCCCTGTTCAGCCTCTGCAATCCAACCAACCTTCCTCTCTCAGAGCATAACCGTGGCACATTCTTAAATTGGCCCCTTGGAAACTCAATCTATTTGAGATCAGTAGCAGCTGAATTTGCTCTCTCCTCAATCGGTTTTGGCAAAATTGGCGTGAAAACTCCAGATAAAATCACAAAGCTTGGAATTCTGTTAGAGCAGGGAAACAAATGGTGCCTTTGAGGAAAGGCAGGAGGCCCCCGCCGTGAACCCAGGGATCGAGTGACAACTCAGGTGAGCAGGAGTGCCCTCTCTCTCTGCCTGCAAGGGAAACAGGGTCATAAACCCAGGGGACTAGTAAAAGCAATGTGCACCAGGCCAGCTAGCAGGCACTATGGTAGATTTTGTTCAGTGTAAAAACACAGAATTTTTGTCCAGTGAAGTGAAAAGAGGAAATAGTTGTGGGGGTATTTTTTCTTCCATCCACCTGTAAAAGCAAGATTCCACCTAGAAAAACAGGTGATGGGGAAGATTAAGTAACTCGAACATTGCAATAAAAGTGTGAGTGTGTAGTGTCTTTGTTATTCTCCTTTTTCTTTCTTGTCTTTTTGCGTTATGGTCTGCAGTAGCATTGAGTTCTGCTAAAACAAAACGGTGACATCCTTAATTCAATTAATTGAAAGATTCACAAGAGGTTATTCAGCGACTAGAGTAGTTGTAATGTGTATGGCGTGACTTATTGTGGCACATGTGTTCTTAATGTTAGTGATGGAGGAACCAAGCATTATTCCATGTATACATGAACTGTTATCTATCAGTACATTTGTGAACTGAATATGTTTAAGTTTGCGACTGGAACTGAAACCTGATAGCGGCGTGTAAAACCCACATGAAGTCAAGGTAATGACAGATATGCACGGGTAAGTTCCATGTAGTCACTGGAGACACAACTGAAAAACGTAGCTCAGATGGTTTAAATAATCAGGACGTGGGCTTGATTTTGTACTTCACCTGCTTTGGTTTGTCTTCTTGGAGGAGCTCCAGTGTACATGTCAAAAATGAATCACCAAATGCCCCCTCACACAGGTGTTTCCTTCCATGTAAACTGCTTCTGAATCCCCCCCCTCCCTGCAGTCAGTTTATCATAACTTTGAACATGTGAAATTGTTTGTTCTCCCAAAATGAGCCTTTGAGCTACATTCATGTTCATTTTTCTGTCTGCAGATCATTTTTTTTGTTAGTTTGGCCTTGTCCTCTACAGTATGTTTCCATTATCAGGGTCCTTCTCAGTAAGCCAAGTCAGGGGACAAGGGGTCTTACATAATTCTCCTTTGAGAGCCTAACTTGCAGAACCCGAGAGCTTTTGTCTCACTCAGCCCTCGTAGCTAATCCAGGCACAAATTAAAGGAAAATTACTTCAATCCTCCTGCTGTAAATAGACAGAGAGCCAGGACTGTTTTTGTCTTCATGCCACTTTTGAGTTTTCAGTGCAGTCTTAGATGCACATATGTGTGTGTCTCCTCACTTATGAAGTGGTGCGCTCTTACTGTGTGTTTTTTTGAAATTGTGAGCATGTATGTGCGGGCTTCCTGGAGCGTGAGCTGATCACAGCAGCATCGCTCCCAATCTTCTGTAAGACCACCTGGTGAGCATCTGCCTCCTACACCTCCCACCCTGTCCTGCTCCAAACAGCCTCACATCACCTCAGGACTCTGTTGTTTTCCCCTGCTGCTCACAAACTTGTAACTAAAGCAGAGAATACAGAGATGGCTGGCAGGCAGCACAAGTTTCAGAAGAACACTCCATGACTTAATGAAAGGCATTTCTGCAGCTTTTTGAAGTCTCTTAGACATTTGCTTTCTTGAACCGCCAAGGTCATGCTGAAGACAATGCAGTTTGAGGTTTCTTTTGTTGTTTGTTTGTTGAAAACATAGCACCAAAGCTAATGATGTTAGGCCAAAACCTTGGATGAGTAATCTTAAGGTACTTTGCTGCTTTATTCTTTATTGTGAGACCATGAGTGACGGTGCGTGTCACACTTTGCTTTGCCAGTGAAATGTAAGCAGCGATGAGATGTGTCAAGAACGCAAAATTGTTGCCAGTGTCTTCACAGAGACACTCTTGGTCTAACATCTAAAGTCAAGCTCCGAGATGTCTCACAGTAGCTCAGCGAAAGGCACTTTTATGCCCACTTTCAGAAACAACTTTGACCACTGTTAATCTCGCCTCACTCAGGGACTTTTGGCATATACTGGAGCCTGTATTTTAGATTAGAAAATTGCTCCCACACAGATCTCAAAAATAAACAAGGATGGTGAGGGCTAACGAGAGCCAGTTGTGCTCTGCTCCATCCCTGTGGAAAAACAGAAGAAAAGTACGTCTGATGGATATTCTGCTGCTGTGGGGGCTAGGATCATAGCGGCTCAGAGAAAAGACAGACCCCAGGGTGCTTCTGTCTCACTGTGACTTCTCATCATGTTTTTTTTTTCCCCTCATCTGGCCTGCAAGTTATTGTAAACAGGTACCCTGTAAAATGTTACGATCCTGGGTGCAGTTGTTTAGGTATATTGGACGGGAGTCAGTATGGATGTTTTCATATTAAGTACATAAAGGCCATCAGACGACATTTATCAGCGGTGTTCGAGCTGCCAAGTCCTCCATTTAGCTTTAAAATTTCACTTTTGTTACTCTGCTTATTTAGTTTATCTTGTATCATGTTCATTATTAATGATGGAAGCATTTGGTGATAAAGTCTGTTCAGCAGTGTCTGATTGCAGCCAAGAGATTATGTCGGATGAGCAGAGAGAGTCTGTGTATCATTTCTGAATACTTGCATCATGACGGTCGGGCCGCTTTCCCTCCTTTGTTTGTTTTCACTAACACGCTTGTGGTGTTAATCTAGAAATCGTCTTGTGCCGTCTTTTGAACGCTTCCTTCGGCGAGTTAGACAACTGCATTGCATCCTGCTTATATAAACAGCTTGTGTTATTGTTGCGATATGGGGTAATTCCTGCACGTCCTCACAGTCACCCCTAACCTAAGCAGTAGATTTGATTGGTGCGACATAATTGTGAGGATTTGGGTTTAGATGGTGGATCTGACGGGGATGACTGAAGCAATACATCTCCTGTTGAGCTTTAAGGGTGGTGTCTGTCAAACCTTTTAAATCATTCTTGATTGCCAGAGATTTGGAGCGGGGTATGGTGGGTTTGGCGAGCTTCTCCAAGGGCCTGGAGTCATACTGGGAAGGCCTCGGGCTTAAACTCAACGTGTTGAGCACACTACTGTAGCCTGCGTAATGTCAGCGCTCTGGATGCAGCTCTGATTTACTAAGCAATGGCAATCTGCATTCTATTTGTAGCAAAATATTTGTAAGCAAGCTAATGTCGTGAGCAGGCATGGGAGAAAAACGTTTTTGAAGTTCAATTATAAAACGGAGGTTTTGGTCGCCACATCTTCCAGAGCCAGGTCTTTGTTGAGAAGCAAACTGTAGTTCCCCAGATGGACCACATTAACTCGCTCTCTTTACAGTTGTTCTTTCCATTCTCCCGCCTTTATCATTTCACATCTTTGTTTCTGGGCCAGAGCTTTTCCAAACTATAGGGCAGCTGGAAACCAAAGAACATCATCTCTGCATTCGTGTTCTTGTCGGTTCATCTTTCCTTTGTTTTTTCAGTTAGGTGTTTCACAAGCCCCTCTCTCATGCTCCTCTGTTTAGACCAGCCATCTCCTCGCTTCTGCCCCAGTCGGTCTTTCCGGATGAAAAGTGTTCCAACTGACCCAGTGCTTTAGGAATGTCAACATGCATAAATTATTACTGTCACCACAGTGTTTGCTTTCCCCCCGTGAGTCACGTGGCATCAAAGGAGCGAGAGATTCTCTGACATGGTAAGCAAAATATTCCCACATTGTTATTCCTTTGGTCCACACCAATAGATGGAGAAATGGGGTAAGGAGAGATATCTGGGGACCTGGAGCGTGGAAGGAAAAAACAAAATGGTTCGGATATTGTCTCTAGTGTTCCTTTGAGAAACATGTTGTTAAACCCTGGCGGAGTAAACCCACCCACCAGCATTACTGGGTGGAGGGAGCTTGTTAAAATGGCCCCACTTGGCGCCCTGAGCTTTGGAGTACACTGTTTAAAGTACAGTCGACAGTCACGCCGAAGCACTCGGCATCCATTTGCGAGCTGTGGGGTCACGACCTTCCTTTACCTCTTTGTTGTGGTTCAGTTAAAGTGCATAGCAGGTTGCCTTTGTTATTGAAACAAAGTTTAGTGTGCTAAATGACTGCCTTTGATGCCCTTTCTTGCTCTGCATTATGGCGTACAAAGCAGTGACTTCATATTATAAATGTCTTCCCTCCTCTGTTTTCCTCAAGAAAATAAGCAAGTGAGTTGTGGTTTCTAATGGCGTGTGGTAAAGTATTATTGTTATTATTTTTGATTAAGATGAGGTATTGCTGCATTGAAGTTTTCCTTCATTGGCACAATAACACAGAGGCCTGCTATCAGCTTTATGCTTCTGGTAAACAAAAGTGGGTAGCACAGCAGGGGCTTAACATATAAACTTTGATGTAGTCAAGATACAGAAGTTAATTTCAATGTAGGCATTTTGCAAGCAAGTAGCTGAACTGAATAGTGCTGTCAGAAAGATTTAGTAATGACTTCCTGTGTTTTTCAATGGGAATTCTACTGGAGTTACAAGAGAACATGGGAAAAATGTGATAAACCATTTTTCTACTAAAAATGCATGAAAAGTGGCTCAGTTCCCTAAGCTGACCTCACCTGGCTGCTATGGCTACTGCAACAGCCTGTCATTCACTGGAGGAATTCAAGCTGAAGCATTTCACTAATAAATCAAGAAATCTCTGTATGCCTCTCTGTGTGCTCTACACATATCTCATCAACCATTCATCCAGTCTGCTTCAAACGTGGCCAGTGTATTGCTTGGGGATAGAGGAATTTTAGTCTCATTTAGTGGTATTTTTGTGGGTCTTTATCCTGTTGCACCATTTCAGTCTGGGAACTTTTGGGAAGCCTTGTATTATAAGAACCTGAATGGAGTCAGACTACAGTTTGAATATGTGCCTATTAAATGGGCCGTCTTGAAAGGAATAATAGTCACCTTTGTTACTTGGATCGTATTTATTTTATTCTTTCCTGTCGACTACCATGGACTTCCCTACCATCTTAAAACATCCAGATTTTCATGTTCCCTGATCCCTGATCCCAAATGGCAACTTACTTTTCATTCATCTGGAAAGCATCAACTGCATATGTGATATTCAAATGTAAAAAGTATGCTGTCGTATTTGACTAGCCAGCCAGCCAGCACTGTGAACGGGTGGCATTTGGATGATGTGACACTTGCTTCCGAGTCTTAGCCTTTCTCTAGCAAGCTGTTCTGAGTTACACTGATAGAAATGGGGACAGGAGTCACACAGATGCACTGTGATATGATTGGCACTCAGGAGACTCGTGGTTTCACACTTTGGGGATTATCCTTCATTTTCCAGAATGCTCTGCCTGGAGACTCTGATGGGATGACCTCACGATTGGCTGGTGGGGGTTCGGGTGTGGAGGGATGTGTATGTGTGCGTAGTTGCACGTTCATGATCACGATCAGCTAAGTCCAGAGGAAGATTGCACTGGGATCTGGAAAGAGCGTTTCCAGTGAAGCCATTATATAATATAATAGAAAGTAATGGCTGGAAAAGGGGATTCCAGCTGGGACTGGTCCTGTAGTTACAGTCAATGTTTGTATTTTAAATTTATTGCCCTCAATAAATGAATAAATTGGTATAAAGTTAATGCATATAGAGGTATGTTTTCTTTGTATACATGCTGTTTTTTTCCAGGTAGTAGGTACAATAGGGATCTAACTAAGCTGCAAGAAGAAGAAGCAGCAGCAAGTTAAAGTGATTGAAAAGCCACTGACTTCATGTGTGTTTATGCGTACATGTTTGTGAATACACTGATTGAATGCAGGAACTTATGAACACTGTGCATTTTGGCATGTTTTTTCATTGTCTCTCTTCCTGCGTGGCTCTGATTGTGTTCCCCATCATCCCTTATTCCACTTGTAAGCACATCTAAATATAGACCAAAAATTTGCTTAGGGGGCACTCTGCTAGTAGTGGTGGTTAAAGAGAAGATGGGGTATTTGCTGTAATTGTAAATGCATGTGTACAGCCTACGTTTGGGAAGGGAGAAAAGCATAAAGAGCGTCTGGCAGGTTCTGCTGGCTCGCTCTCTTTCCCAGCTGCTATGCAGCTTATTTGTCCCTTCCAATGTGGGGTGCTCCTCGGAGGGGATGTTTTGCCTTTGCTGAATACCTTTTCAAATACCTCCTTACCTCAATGCAAGTTTCACTCGCTTAACTTAACACACATGGAGACAAGTCCAGGCCCTTTCTGCCTTCTCTCTCCTCCTCATTCCTTGGAAAATCTTACATTTCTACAGAAAAGAAATGCACACATCCTGTCCTCATTATGGCAGAGAAAGGAAAGGGATCTGGCTAGGCCAATCCTATGGAAGCCCCACACATGAGCCCAGTTGAACAGAACAGGCAGGCAGGCATGCTGCTGCGTTTTATATGGCTCTTGTTCTTAGCCTTTGATGACACTGTTTAGAATAGGAAATATCTAATAAGTCAAGTATTCTGTCTAATGTGCTGCCAGTGGGTTTAGTGTTTGCCTGGAGGTCTTGAAACACTATCTCCGCCACAGCAATAATATACATTTAAAATTCTCATTGGAGTGTGTGGAAGGGAGTGATGCAGAGAAAGAGAGGGGGCAGCTGAGAGTACATGCTGTAATAGCAACCATGTGCAGACTTCAGGAGATGAGGGTGGGAGAGAATGGGACACACCTTGGGTCTGTCTCCTGTGTTTTACAATTCATCATGTTTCAAAAGACAGCAGTAGCTAATCAAAACTGACGTTGTTCCTGTTTACATGGATGGGAAACACTGGGGATAGGCCTCAGTCATGGTGTAACTGTGGTGTTGGAACTGGTGAGTAATTGACTACTCATGCTGCGCCTAACAAACCTGTACAGTATAAGAGGAGGGATTTTTTTGCTGTAAAGTAGTGGTCAAACACACCAGACCCACCTTATATGCTTACATGTTATTTTACTTTTTTCTTACGTCAGCCTCTGCTCCACTTTAACAAAGTGCTTCTGTGTATTCTGATCCAAACAGTTTTTCTTAGCATCTACAAATGTTTCCACACATTTGGGAATTTTTTCAAAAAGTCAAATCATTTTGATATTCCAACTATATACGTCAGTTCTGGAAACATGTCCAGTAAGTGATTTGGTAGGTAGCATTTAGTTTTAGTTATTTGTTTCATATCTATCCCATGGGAACTAATGGCAGCTTCTTTGTAGCCTTGGAAGATGGCATTCTTTGGTAGCAGAATAAAGATGCCTGTTTTCATTGTCACTTGAAATCCAGCAACAGTGCTCGCGTTGATTTATATCATCTGTCACTGCAAGCTTTTTATTGCCACAACGGCTGGAACCGTCCCGACATCCGTTAGCTGGAGCCAAGCATAAAATCTCAGCTGCTTCATACACAATACCACAGTAACTACACAAAACAATTTGATTTGCTGGGGTGAGGCCCTTTTTTTGTAGACATTTCCAATATTGTAAGAAGTGCAAAATGATTTTTAGACCACAGTAAAAAGTCCCAGAGCATGCCTTTAATGTCTCTGTGGCTGTACGATGCTTCCCTTCTTTGGTCAATTTGTCCATGGATTCAATCAAATGAGTTATTTGATTTGTGTTCTCTCGTAAAGCCAGGACCGACACAAGAAACTGATTTACAGATTAAAAAAAAAGAAGAAAAAAAAAAAAGCAAATGTTCTCCAGTTTCATTTGCTTCCCTTATCTCCATGGTAATGCTAACACACCAGCTTGCCTTGGTTTGAGATAAGGCCATGTCTTTTATTGCAAACAGACTTCTCTTTTTTTATACCATAATTTTAGATCATAAAGTGGTAATTATTATTGTGTATTTACACTCTTTACCTTATAATTTCATGGCTTGCACATGTTACTAGCCATACTGCTTACGTTAGCTGCTGATAGCTGTTATCAATTTACAAAAAGCAAACATGATAGAGCTAAGTTACATTACCTAGACTTTTATGGTTTTCTTTCTTTGCATGTCAATGAACAACAGGTCCACCCTTATAAGGGTGGAGGTACTAGTACATCCATTAATCCATCCATCCTCCTCTGCTTATCCAGTTCAGGGTTGTGGGTGGGGGGCTGGACCCTGTCCCAGCTGCCATAAGACAAGAGGGAATTCTTTTTTTTCTTTTAAGCATTGGTTTGCATTCATTCTAGTGATGGATTTTACACTTTTGAAAATAGCATTTTGGTCATTTTCAACTTTTTGTAGGAAGTGTAACAGTGATGGTGCAGTTCTGTTTTTCTAATCTTTAAATCGCCTTCATTTTCTGTGAACCTTGTTGTGCTCTGGTCAGAAGCACAAAACACAAAAGGGTTTTTTCTTTTTTTTCCCTATTCTTGTCCTGCTAATGCTAATAACCTTTGCACCTTTTTTTTTTTACCAAGCTCATATGCATCTGTGTCAACATGGCTTTCCCTTCAATGTTTTTATATACAGCTGCGTCGACATGAGCAGACGCGAGGTGGTCGAGACCCTGTAGCGGGCGCTGACTCTTCATCGCGGCACAGTGGGACTGGACAGGACAGCGGTTTCGGCAGCGACAGCGCTCGCATCCGTATTGTGCAAATAGAGCAACAGAGCGGGGCCAGTCACCACTGCATTGCCAGACCCTCCCACAAGTCCACCATTACCAAGAACCTAAGCTTTATCCCCTTTGACATCTTTCTCACTGCTAGTAGGCTGTCTGTGATGACCTATTCTTGTTCCAGCCCTCCAAAGGCAATTCCCTCTCTGTCGGATACTCCCGGCACACCGGAAAAGATGCAGCCTGGGGATAAGGTAAATAATAAAAGCTTGTCACATGGAACTCTTGCGCCCATCAGTTTCTGGATCTCTTTGTTATCCACGTGTCTAGAATTATAATAGAAACCATGTACAATAGCATGCAGTGTTATTATAAGAGTTATAATGTTTGAGTTATAATGATTTTTTGAGTTTTAAATCAAAAAGGTTGATTTTTGTAAAGTAAATCAGGGTTGATCTAATCTAAAATCCTGCAGCTTTTAGAATTTATAATTACCTCTTTTCAAGTGTGTCTGATAACAAAGTATTTGTTTCATACATGTCTAAATTATAAAACTCAATTATAAAAACTCAATTTAATATAGTGCAACATGGACCATCAGTGCTCATCTAGCCACATAATAACAGTATTTTACTGTATATGTATTTGTGCTGATAAATCATTTCAAAAGATTCCCACAGTCTAAGCAGATGTGGAACTCAAAGACATCTGGGCACAGGTTCAACACAAGCCCACTCAAGATAGAAAAGCAAACAAATAACCATGTTGGGCATTTAGAGCTGATAAATTAAACTTGCTCACATCGACACAGAGTGCACATTACATTTTTTGGTTCAAGTTTTTATAAGCAGCACCAAACAGCCCAATTTGATATGTATAAGGTCAATAAGGTCAACAGAACCAAAGTAAGCTCCTCAAATTCATTCCAGTGATTTCATAGGAATCCTGCTGCAGTAGTAAGAGATTCCTTTTTATCTGATTCAGGCTGGAAAGAGTGCCCTCAACCAGCCTGAGACCAGCCTCCAGTCTGAGTCACATTCAGCCTCGGCATCCCCAACTCCAGATCTGCCTCCAGCTACCCAGAGTTCACTTGCTGGCTTGACTGCTGAGGACATCCTCAACAGCAACACCTCCCAGCCAGCCTCCCCACTGCTGAGAGGCAGCCTGCTCTCCCTGGATGGCCTGCCTACTCCGACACGCTCCTCAGCCCGTCAAGCACTTGGTGTAACCATAGTTAGGCAGCCTGGGAGAAGAGGGGCTGGCGACCAGGTGTTGGAACCCCTCTTGTACCTACAGGTGATGCAACCTTCTGCTCTGCTCAGCTGTCACCACCGCAAACAGAGGATGGAGCTGTCTGTGTTTGATGTGTCCTTAAGAGGAGTAGCTGCTGACTACAAGTGTCTAGGTGAGAGAGATAAGTAAATATGTTCCACTGATTGGCTGGGGATACTTTTAAAGGGTAAATAGATTCGAATTTTGTTATTAAACTGTAGATCCTGGACAAATTGACTTCCACCTCCCCCCATGAGTCATATTCACTCAAACTAATAAATGTACGATTTCCTGATGTTGACATGTATGCCCTTTTATTTTTCTATTCATGTTTTTATGTGCCTCGTTTTGTTCAGACCCGGGAAAGACTCTACCAGAATCTCTGGACTACAATGTGTTTTGGCTGCAGACAGTAGCAGGAGAGGTGGACAGTAAAACGGGGATTCCTCCCCCTCTGCTCTGCTTCCAGATTAAAGATTTCTTAAATGGACCAGGTGGGAATCGTGCACACACGCACACACTTTTGTATACTCATGCAAAAAAGGTGGGTGGGATTTAACAAAAGCGGGCAGTTTCTTTTTGTTTGTTTTTTTACAATGGTCCCAGTAGGTTTGGATGGCTTCTTTCCCTCAATATATGAAATCATCATTCTGTATTTACTTGGATTTAAATTTGTTTGATGATCCCAAACATTTAAGTGGGACAAATATACAAAATTCAGGGGGTAAATACTTTGTCACAGCGCTGTATTTTAGTTAAAACAACAACATGCTTCATTTTTAGCACTGACTTACACAACATCTTCTGGTGTATAATACCATCCAAAAATCCAGTTGCAGCTCTGGGTTCATTTTAGTCACTTTACCTTTATCCATAAGTTCTTGTTTTTCTTTCCGTGTTTAGTCTTATAACAGCAGTTCAAACTGTCATCCTTAAACACAACAATTTCACAGCCAACGTTTTCTATATACTGCACAGTCCCAGAGTAAACACACGTGTGAGCATGTGATGAAAATTCTAAGTAACCTTATGGATGTTTGCTTCAGAAAGCCACTGATATCGCAGGTGTCCGTTTCTTTGAACGGTACAATACAATCCCCTGTGGGTTTAAGCATGTAGTCTCATGCTTCTTTGAATTTGCCTGTCACTAGGTATGGTTCTCTATTTTTAGGTTGATATGATATCCATATGAGTAGCTTTAAGCTAAGGTTTTTGACCTAAGGGTGTGGTTGACATTCTACACAAATACAAGAGCAATAAATAAAAGTGTGAGTGGGCCTTTGAGTCTCAGTGTGCACAACCTTTTTATCCCTGTGAGTGTGTGTAGGCGCAGAACATCCTCCAGAGTTCAGCTCCCTGAACCCAGGCCAGATGTTGCAGATGCATACGCACTGACACCTAACTACAGACATACTTTGACATATAGCCCGTCTTTCTTCCACATGCATACAATCATGAACACATACTGTGCGTGTATACAGGGAGCCTCAGGATGGACTGTAGGTGTTATTGATGATAGTTTAGCAAAGCATATCACTCCCTTGCTCCCACACACTTTACTTCCTGCTGTCAGCCGAAAGCCCTTAGCTGCTCTGTCCACCTAGAGGCCCGAAACACAATACAATGCAGCTCTATGTACAGCCCAACAATCACACAGTACAAGCAAATACAACCAGATCCATCAGTGACACCACTAACCAATGAGTGAGACCTTTGCACGAGGCCAGATTGCATAACTGTTTTAACAGATTTTAAGGTATATGGTAAGAAATGATACTTCACAGTATGTACATTAAGGAGTGGAAAGAGAGTGTCCTGCAACATTGGTATGCTTTAATCTGCCTGTGGAAAAGAGTAAGAAAGAGGAGCAGTTATCGTTCAGGTGCATTAAATAGATTCAGTTTATTTGTTTATTATGTTATTAAAAAGTGTATATGGCTCAGTGTTGATTTTTCGATTTTACGTAATTTATTTATAGAAGCCCTGTCCTTTTCACTGAACAGAGTTATATCTCTAATGATAATTATACTGTAGTTATATCTGATGCCTGAGTGCAGCTGAGGTGGAGATGCCAATAATGTGAAATTACAGTCAGGTGTTTCCCTTGAACTAATAAAGAGATGAGCTATCTCTCTCTCTCAGTAGGATTAGCTGCATCACAATCACTCACATTCATTCTCTCTACACACAAACACACACACACACACACACACACACACACAAAACCATACCAAATGACTCAGACAGGATCCAGGCTCAGTGTGAGGTTGCTCCGGGTCAGGCTCTGCTGGAAATTTCGAGAATTGACCACACATGCTACTGGTTCTTCTTCACCCCTTCAACCACATAGTCACACACTCCGACACATGCATCCATATACACACTTTCAGCTTTGTGTTGTTTAGTTGGATAACTCTCTGGGGAAGATAATTATCGTCTTCAAGGTTGGGGGAGAAAAGGAAGAAGTTACACAGAGCAGAAGAATCCCAATACCGGAGGTGGTTTTTGTAGAAGACCCTTATTCACAAAATGTTTGGACGGGACACTGACAAATTATTTTCTAATTCATAAATGAATCACTAAGTAGTTCAAGAAACGCCGTGACTAGGATTGACTAGCTGAAAACTGGATTATGAAGAACAAACGCATTTAGCATTTTATTGATTTGTCCCCCTGTTGTTTTTACAGGTGATTTATTTGTGTGTAAGTCTCTCTAACTATGTGTGCGCTGCTATGTGTATCATGTTTGGCGGCCCCTACTTTGATTTGACAGTTCTTCACATTTAATTTATCTCAGCCCAGCACAGACGGAGAGAAGACAGCCGTGAGGCCACATCTTGCTGTGTGTTTACAGCAATATGCTCGCAATTTCAGCAGCATTTATTCAGCAAGACCAATCAAAGCGGCCCTCCCAAGGATGCTGAGTGGGAAACACTTGTAACATGTGTACTGTAAACTGGATGGTGTTTCAGCATTGACCCCCACTCAGCAGCCGCTCATCACATACACGCGCACGCTCACATAAACATAACTAATGCCGATGCTTACAGAACGTCAGCCTTTTCAGAACTACTTGAGTTCAAGGCTTGACCAGCAGAGACATAGATGATAAAGTCCTGAGTGGATCGGTTTTTTTTTTTCAACTCGAGCAGCAACCAGTGAGCACACAAATACGCATACTTTCCCTCCCTGCTCATTTTTTGTTAGTCATGTCCAGAATCATAACTGCTACCACTCGAAGTCGAGATCCGCCTTTCCTCTGTAAAGAAGGAGCAGGTGATAGATTAGCTTGAACAAATTGGAAACACTGCTCTCTGTCCCTGGTTTCTGTCAAACCAGAGTTTGTAGAAATGTTGTCATTTACTGTATACAAGGGTGTGCCCCTCCGAACCACCAATAACATCCACAACCTCTCTAATTCAAGTCATCTGAGTGACTTTTTTGTAATGTTGGGAATCAACAGGTACCCCCCAAAATATTGTTTGCCCTTCCGAACCCAGAACGAAACACATGCCCTTCACATACAGGTCCCGCGTAATTTGACACATTGCCACCTGTGTCAGACACAGGCTTTCCACTGTCAAGTGTCAAGCATGAAAGTCAGCTAGAGAATTCAGAGGGGAGGGTGTGGGAATGAAAACAATGTTTCTGGTGGTTACGCATAATCACATATACCAACGCCAGGTTCAAAGTGGGGACAGCATCACGCGTGACCTCACCAAAAAGCCACAGTAACCTGGGTAATAAATGTATTTGATCTCCCACACTACTTTGCAGAGGGGTCTGTGTGTGTTTGTGCGTGTGTGTATACCTCTGTTAGACCTTGATCTTCCACTTTCTCCTGTGCTAATAGAGGCTGACACCTGAGAAGGGCCAGTCTGTGAGTCCCCGCAGCCTGTTCACATTAAGGCCTGTTATTTAAAAGTATGCGAGCACCACCTTTCAGCCTTCAGGCTGGACGTTTGCTCTTTGCACAAGCCTTCTACTGACAGTCGCCAGTTTAAAATATTTGTTACATTCGGGGAAAACGTCAGAGTGTTTTCAGCTAAATCATTCGTATATGTAAATCTCATTGCTGTTAATGTACTTTTTTCAGTGCCCCTGCTTGGTGACAAAGGTTTCACCACATGTCTTTCAATATTTATATTTCTTGCCTTTAAAAAAAAAAAAAATCCCAGTCACCCATGGCCCCTGCTGGCACGCTGCTGACAGTTTAAAATAAGAGTGACATTTATGTTTTTCCTTCACTTTACAGTATATATAGTTGAGGGAAGACTTTATCGGATGTCACATCTTAATCCATAAATATAGAATTTACACTTTAGTCTGTAAAACCTAAAAGCCTTTCTTTTCCTCTTGAGTTTAAAGTTTCCTCTTTTTATATCATCTTTGCCTAGTGAAATCACATGTTCCTACATCTGTCTCTGTTTCTCACAGATGATCAGCTCTAGAAAAGAAAAAAACACACTTTGGATTGTGTTCGATATGTGGAAATTTGATAAACTTTTGCAAAAAACACAGGAGGCTGTACAGATGCTGTGGCTGTCTCTTCACAGTACTAAACCCCAATAGATAGCAGTGGCCTGTAATCATTTCACACTATAAAAAGGAGGAAACTTACTCTTTTTCCCACCGTTCCTTAAGGAATGCTTAAATATAGAAATGGAAATTTAATATTTAACAATAAATATTCAACTGTGTTGCTATAGGTTTAATATACCGTGTATACATTATGACATCCTGGTTATGAGCAGGAGGGAATTTATTCACTTTTCTTAAAAATCTAACTTTTCTTTAAAAGTATATACAGTTAATGCACAGTTTAGTGGAATATTTTATCGATCATCGTTATTTAAAAGGTTAGTACCTTATTTCAGACATGGGCCTTACATGCAAGAAGGATAACTATAACCATGAGTTCCAGTCTAAAAAGTCTTTGGGTTATAGTTAGCCGTATCGACTTGCACTACTCAGTTTGAGTTGGTGAGTTTAAGATTAGTGAAAAAAATCGAAATACCTTGCCATCACTTCAGATCTGCCATTGGTGGAGGGATAGGACCGGTAGGGTGTAGAAAGGAACTTTGGGAGTGAGTACAATGATAATGAGTACCAGGTCTCCATGTGCCGGGAGCCAGGCCATGGCACTGGCTCTGGCTGGTTGATCGGGGACATCTTTACTTGATTACGGGGATGGGTTGATTAGGTTGTGGGTGGAGGAAGAGTAAAAGATAGAAATGACTGAGCAAGAGAGAAGAAGCAGGAAGATGGGTTACATGAAACAGACGGGGAGAAAATGGATTGGTGAAGTAACATGGGGAAGGGAACAGAGGAACCTGGATGAACAGCTGCGTACAGCTATTTATTTCACCGCTGTAAAGTTTCCTGGTGATAAGTCAAGTGGAAATGATAAGCTACATTGCACAGCAAATTCCACCTATCCTTCCTCCAGCTCGTCTCTGCAGTTATCCTTCCATTTGACCATGTGCTTTACTTCCGCTGAATTAAAAGAGAAAGTATCCTGAAGGCAGATTCAGTGTGTGTGTGTGTGTGTGTGTGTTTTGGCCTTTCACTCTTGGCAGTGTTCCCGCTCATGTCATTTAGTGCTCTTACCTGGAGAGGAGGTAGACAGGGGGCCTAAAACCCTTAAAAGGCTGTAAACACTGGGGCCTTGATGAGACCATGAAAAACAGCTGCACTGGTTTTTTGGGTTTTTTTTTTTTTTTGCTTCCCTCTCCCATCATCATGAGCAAGTGGAAAAATGGGATAATGGAAGTGGTGTAAAACGGCATTGAGTTAATTCATGTGTCTCTGTAAATTCCAGTCAAGTGTTTGAAGGCTGCAGAGCACCAGAGAGTGAGAGAGAGATTGAACAGGAGAGAGTGGTCTCAGATTTACGCGGCTGGCACGAAGAAAACATTCTCTTCTGCTATTCCGCAGTGTCACGTTAGGATGTTACAACGAGACAATCAGGAATTTGTGCGTGCATATGTGTCCATCTAAGACGAGGAGAAGAAAGAGTTTGAGACTGGACCCAGCTGTCCTTTTAACAGTTTGCATGCAAAGTTGAGTGATTAGAAGAAGAGAAAAGTTTGATTTATGAGACACAGCACCATTTAGTATCCCATGGGTCAGATAGCTGAAAATCTGCTCAGTGGGACATTGATGAAGCCTGCCTTGTCTTAAAGCCCCCAAATGGATTTTATCCAATTTATGATGTTTTTCCAAATTTCAACAGCAGGTTTTAAAAACCAAAAACCACAGCCAATAGTGAATTTATTCAATTTTAGTTCCCATTTTGACATAGTTTAAGGGCCCTGCTCTACAATTGGACAAGCCTAAATTGTTACTATATATATATAATATATATATATATATATATATGTATATATATATATATACATATAGATGTGTGTGTGTGTGTGTATCTTAGCTGTTCCCAGGAGCTCTGTTCTGGACAGATGCCCGATGTATATGCCACTCGCCTAGCTTGGGAGTCACCGCATACATACATCCACATCTCGAGCTGTGTGTGTGTGTGTGTGTGTCTATATGCAAACAAAACACACAGAACCTCACAGAGATGTAGTTAGTCTGTTTCCATCATGATGCATTTTTGTTTTTTCTGACTAATAAGTTATGTTTTTATTACCTGCTCAAAGACTTTGCTCTCTCTGCTTCCAGCCCAGTTTTCTGTATCACTCATCACTTCATAAATACAAGTCAGGATGTGCACAAGCACGGTGTTGTTGTTTGTAAAGTTTGCTAACAGCACAGATTGACTAATACTCTTTCATTTTTTATTTATTTATTTATTTATTGCTTTGTTGTCTCTCATCTGTTTTTTTTTTTTTCTCTCCACAGCTGAACTGAACATGGAGCTGTCACGTCCCCTGAAAATCAGTCCCACTTTGGCAAAGCTGGAGCAGGCCAAAGCTTACCTGAATAAAATCCTACCAAACTATACATGGGACAGCTCAAGTAAACCACCGTCTGCTTCCTCCACCCCTCATTCTTCCCCTGCAAAGACACTTCACAGGGCCTTTCCTCCTCGTGCAGACAAACAGCATCAGGCCTCAGCCCTGGGTAAAGCCAGCAGTGTTGGGGCGCTGGCACTCACCTTCCACAAGGTTTCTCTTCGGACTGCCCAGATTTTAGTGGTTATGGAGACTGACGCTCATCCAATGAGGCCCAGCATGACAGTATCAGTGTCAGCCATGGCAGGAAGTCTGAACCTGAAGTCAGGGTCTAGGATAGAAGGTGAGTAAACCTGTTTTTTGGTTTTGGGGGGGGGGTTAATTACAGGTCACCTGAACAGGAACCAGAGGGACCAGCAGTGAATCGTGCATGTAATGTTTGGTTACCAGGGTAACCCCTATGCTCTAATATCTAAGCAAGGTATCTTATGATGGGAAGCGCATTTCAACTTGTCTAAGATGGACTAATGACTTCTAGAATTTGGAAAAGTCTTTCAAAGTGATTTTCTGTTTTGAACCACACACCTCTCTCTCTGTCACTGAACTGATCCCACAAACTGTTGAAGGGAGGTGAATAAATCAGGAAACAATGAGGGAACTTGTGCTCTTCTTTGACTATGAATGGGGAAACCATTGTTAGCTGTTACACAGCTTAGAGTAGAACGATGCAGCTTCCTCACGCTTCTTCTTTGGGGGAGGAAGGAACAATAAACAATCCATCGAGCCCTCAGGGCATGGATCTTCATGAGCGCTGCCTGCTGTGCCTCTGGCAGCAACCACAGTTCATATATTGTGTGTCATTTGTTTCCCTCCAGAGGAAGGGATGATGGCTTGATGCAGCAGCAGGGGTGGTGACAACGGCAGTTAAAGACGTTTTACTGTAATACTCTTGTGTCTGTGACCAGTAGGACACCTGCTGCTCAGGGGGCTGGAAAGTAGTCTCCAGGCCCCTAAAGCCTACTTTGTTGAAGTCTACATTGCACTCTGTTGTTGTGAAGAGCGGGAAGGCCGGCAGTGGTTCTTACGGTGTGACTTTGTGGGGAAGGCAAAGGTCAAAAGCATCACCATGCTTCTTCCTCAATTCACTACCTTGCACAGTGGTTACTGCAGCCCCTAAACAACTCCTTAGCATGTGAAAGCTCATATGGGGAATCCATATTGACTTGTTTGTCAAGCAGGCTGGAGAGATTGAACTACAGCGATTTATCTCCTACTATGGCCAGGCCTATGATACAGCCATAGTCCTACATTGCAACCCAGAAACCCAGAGAATAAGCTTAATAACAACACATATCTTCTCCCAAGTTGTAGTCATCCAGTGGGAGGCTTATGTCCTGAAACAATTCAGCCTAATAAGCTGAGATCAGGGTGACCATATTAGTACATGGAGGCTTTCAAACATACCATGTTACTTGGGAAGGCTGGCTCCCTGATGTGAATGTGAATCGATGGTTTAGGTGGGAGATGATGTGAAGGTGATACATCACTGGGCAGAGGGAGAATAGAATCCTCCTCATCCTCATCGCTATTGTCTCTGAGGGGATCCATCAACAAGCTCAACTTCTTCTCCTCGTTCCTCTCTGGAGTCGAGGAGCGGTTTGGAAAGACAAAGAAATTTGGCCTCTGAGTCTTCGAACATGTCCACCCAGCTAGTGTCAGCTGAGTTGGGTTTGTCACTGGGCTTTGCCACAGTGTTGGAAAAGCAGCAATTTGCTTTTGAGGCTACCGACACTTGCAAACAGTGCTACAGTGTTCTTCGTATCATTACATGGCAATGCTCACAAGAGATGGAATCTGTTAGCGATGGTGCATACAGGCGATGCAGAGGTGACGGGAACTTTTCCCTAAGATGGTCAACCTGCACGAATTCCTTAACCTTATCGAGAGTGGCATTTCCCTGTGAGGATCTACCAGTAGTCAGAACCACTAATGCTCAACTTTGACAGCTAGCAAAACGGCTACACAAAAACAAGCTCACTGGATGTACTAGCTGCAACAATTCAAGAAGCAAATTAATTTTTGTAAGGAAAATATAATTACAGCATAAAAACAACTAATCCTGAAACCAAAAAAACAACAATTAGGGACTAGATTGACAGTAGCACCTGTGACTAGTTAAATTAATAATCCTTGTCCAAGACTGCTGAGGAGCTCTAGTGATCTTACCAGGAAGAAAACAAGAATGTGTGGTTTGGGGCCAGAGGCTATTGGAAAGGGAGCTGGGGAATCCTGTGTCGTTGAAGTGATTGGTCTGTTTTAGACAGACTTGTTGATAATGGAGCTTCTGTGACTGGTGACACTATAAGGTGCTTCTCATAGTGGAATAGCAATTGATGTTTGAAGGAAAGCTAATGGGTAGCAGTTTAATGGTATTGCCTAAGCACAGTTTACATTGTGAACATAGAAGTTAAGTAGGAAAACAGAACTGTGAGTCATTATTTTGCAGATTGCTAAAAGTGGGCTTGGACCTTAAATGACTCATTGTTACATGTTCTTTTTGTGAAAACTGAAAAACATCAAACTCGTGATGTGATCCATCTCATTCTGCTATATTTCAAGATATGGCTACTTGCTTCAAGGAAATTCTTGAAACAGGTGGAGCTACGTTGGAAACATCTGTCATGACTTCACCCTGTTTGGCAGAAGTAACCAAAATTTAAGAGTCTGTAATACTCTGTACTAAATGTACATGCTTTTCTGTGGCGTGTCATTTGTCTAGTACCCGAACTCAGCATTTGGGGCAAGAGAGCAATGAATCCAGGCACCTTGAAAATACAGTACAGTTGCAAAGTGCTCCAGATATCCTATACAAAATGTAGTGTAGAACAGATTGTTCATTCATGTGCTCACCTCACTTACATTTTTTATTCCTTCAAATTAAAAAATATGCCTGAAATGTAACATGTTTACTCTGCAATATGTTTAATTCAACAGCAAAAGCCTAAACCACTTTTTTAGTGAGTGTGTGCCTCTTTATGAGTTGTACCTTCCGTATATCTATTGATCACTATGTCACCGCATACCAATAGTGAAAGTATTTTCTTTCCATGTTTGTTGTATGATGTCTTTGCCTGTTTGGAAGGTTTTACATTCTGTCATTTACTCCCAGTGATGAACACTGGGAATCAGATCGCACTGTTGCTTCTATTATTATTTGGAATATT
Organism: Oreochromis aureus; assembly: GCF_013358895.1. Taxonomy (NCBI): domain Eukaryota; kingdom Metazoa; phylum Chordata; class Actinopteri; order Cichliformes; family Cichlidae; genus Oreochromis; species Oreochromis aureus. The sequence continues at coordinate 5,733,851 of NC_052952.1, read as the reverse complement.
GTTGTTTTTTACATGTGCTAGCAAAGTCCTCATCTGCCAACAGCAGGGTTTGACAGTAAACTGTGAAGTGAGATGTTTGTGTTAGTCTTGGGTCTAAAGTTGTAGGACTGGGTGTATTTGATTACGTGGGTATGTGTGCATTTGGACATGAGCAAGACAGTTTTTTCACGCAGTTTTGTATGAATGTGTTTGAGGGCAAGATGTTTGTTTTTGTGCTAAAACCAAACCCTGCCTTCATCAACACTGACTATTATCCAGGAGGCTTCATAGTGTTTCCATTATGACAATCAGAACCGCTAATGCTAATGTAAATTAAAGAGCTTCCAATTTCTTTGTGCAGCTGGGTGTGAGCCGGCGCACTATAACAGATGATGAGGGATTTTTAGTTTGTTTTTCACTTTTGCTGTTTCTTGGCATGTCTTCTAAATTGGACAGTAGATGGAAACAGAAGGATAAAATAGGTGGGGGGGATGAGGGGAGGAGATGGCATGCGACGTGCTTGAGATGAAGAGGAAGACTTTCTCATTATCGTTCAGGTAGATGTTTTTTTTTTTTACCTCTGTGCCGATGAGCGGCACGTCCTCTGTTTACTGGGGCTGCAGAAGAACGAGGACAAGCTGAAACAAGGCTCCCTAAGTGCCTGCATCTGTTTTACAGATGTTGTTATATAGGGTTACTTCAGATAAAATGATTGTCAAAAATGTTAATTAAAACCTCAAACAATTTGCACTTTGTTTACTCGAATCTGCATAACTGCACGGTGACACAATACTCAGCAGTGCTGCCCTGAACTGATTTTCACCAGCTTTCAGCTTTCATCCATCTTTGATGTGTTGACTTTGATAAACACAGTTGAAACTGTGTGTGCAAGGCAGTGGAAAAAAACCAGTTTAGAGACAATAGCGCTAGTATGAAAGCTAATCCCGTCCCACTCACTGTGCTTTCGAATGACTCTACTATTTATAGTTATTACTTTCTTTTGCAGTCGGTAATACGTTTCAAGAGATTTGTTCATAATAGTTCTTTGATTTGTTTACTGTAAACATAGGAAGTACAGATTGATTTGCCGTGAACTGTCTTTTCATGGGTATTGTTTTCTCCACAATTACCAGCACACTGAAAGCAAGCCACTGTTGCTCTAGAGCCATTAGAGCCTGACTTGATGCAAATAAAAAATATGGGGATCAGGACCACTGGTGTTTATTGACATCCACTGGGTTATTCATCCTCAGTTTGGCTCTAAACGTCTTGAAATACTGGTTGTTGTTACGCTTCGAAAAACATAACCTCATGCGCGTCTGTTCCGAACAAGACATTATAACAACTGCCATAAAACTAATGCTGTCATCATGTACGGCAGACATTTTACTCAACTCCTCTTACATCATATCTGAGTGCTTTGTGAAATACCTGAGACATCTTAGATCCTCTGTACAGATCTCATTAAGGACTGTGATATTTCATTTCAGCGCCTTTTCTCAGAGCACATGCTGAGCCATGATTTGAGTAAGACTTGGGAAGTTTACGTGGCACTAAATGCTTGTAAAGAGCCTCTTGTTTATATGGGGTAAGACATTAAAGCAAACTTCTGAAGTTACCCTTCTGAATAACATGTTTATCTCACCCAGTTGCATGCGGATTTTTTTTCTTTTTGTTTATTTGACAACTTAAGCACACTTATAGATCACAACACACACGGCTCTTTTCCCCATGGGTTTCTTCACATAGCGTTTCCAGATTTGTTGCCACTGAAAGGAGACAAACTGTCTCCAATTACACAGACTGATCACTAGTGACATTAGATGTATCTGCTGACTTTTAGCCTTAGCTGCACTGCCTCCATCACTCACCACTCTGGCCTACTCTGTGCCTTGGAAAGCGAATACCTTGGAATTTTCCAAAGATAAAGGTTGGGATTCCCATTCTGTAAGGTTGAGCCTTTGAGCTGCCACAATAAGTCAGCAGGAATGACCCCCCTGGGAGTAGCTGAACATGAGAGATGTAAGACAGGAGAATGTAGTGCGACTGCTTCTACAGTATGTATTACTACTGTTGCTGCTGTTGTTGCTGTGCTGGTCCTCCGTGGCAGGCTAAGACTGATGGAGCAAATCCTGAGCAGACCTCACGTTGAGGCCTGTGTGTGTAAGGAGAAACGGGAGAGGGAGGAAGTGGGAGGGAGAAGTTGCGAAAGAAGAGAAGCAAGGGGTGTTGAGGATAAAGTAATAGAGGGAGAATAAAGTTAAAGCAGATTAATTAAATCAGGAACAAGGGAGTTGACAAAAGAGCTTGTTGGAAATGGATTGTGACTGGGAAAAGGAGAAATACTCACTGAGAAGATAGTTAGCACATAAGACCATAAGAGAGAGGCATAAGGCACATGTAGACATATATAAGAGAGGACAGGGAGGCCACACTGTGTCCAGTGCAAGATCTCCCCAATATTTGTCATTGCGCTCACCCTATCCTACCCTGTCTTCATCATCCACGCAACATCTGGGGCTCTGTACCTGGTCTTGGCAACCCCCTCTCTGCCAGGGGACAAGATGGAGAGAGAGGGGATTAGGTTGACAGTGAGGTGTGTTACCAGATCCTGTGTTAATGAAAAGCAAGTGGAAGCCCTGCATTCCTCCCTCCATCCACGAATCACCACTCCCCAAGGTAGGGGGGCATTTGTAGTTCAATGAAAGAAAGAAAGGAGGTGTGCAAAAGAGAGAGAACAGATGTCTTGGGCTCCATGAAACAAGACCCTCCCTAATCTCTCAGCTCTCTGACTGCTCATAGAGTGCCCCTGATTTCCTAAGAATGCACACACCCACACGTCCGCAGACCCTGTTCCTATAGCGTGCTTTATTTTTGCACATACAGGCAAAGTTTTGCTCTCAGTCCCTTACTTGTGTGGACCTCCGGGTTCTTCTTCCCTGCTTTTTACTCCAGCGCACTTGTAAATGAAAAATTCTTATTGTGGAACAAAGCGAAAGCTACCCATTATTTATTTATGTCCTTTCTTTATCTTTCAGTTCAAGTTTTATTTTGTTTCTTTGGCCAATCTTTGAATTATGATCATGTCAGTTTGTTTACTCTGCTGAAAGAAAGCCACTCTCTTCCATCTATCACATTATTTCTGCTTCAGTGGTCAGGAAAGAGCAGCTGAGTTAAGCCAAGCCAAGAAAAGATTTATATTTATCTGCTGTGATTTGGCACGCTCGCTATACTAATAAATTATTTTCAGCACATTAATAACAGAAATACTATGTCACAGAGAAGACGTGAGGAAGAGGGGTCCGGTCTGTTCAGGTATTTACCTCACATTTCTGCTTAATGCTGCTCTTACATTGTTATTGACATTAAATGTAAAAGTTCAATATTTAGGTGATATTAGTTTAATAAGGCATCATTAACACCTTGATTTCTGAGTCCACCGGCTTATCATGTAATGTGCCTGCTTTTGTACACACATGTTGATACTTGTACTTTTCTACAGGTAAAAGTATTTTACTACCATCAAAACTTTGAAACCTTCCAACAGGGACTGTAAAAAGTGTTTGGTTCAAAGCAAGCTCCTCTAGCTTACTAGAGAGAAAAAGTACTTTCCTAATAAAGCCTAGTAAGAAAGTACCGTTACTCTCTTAAAAAGCTCTTTTGTAGTACTTTCTACGAGTGTTTTTTAATGTATACTCTGTCTCTCGATCAAAACAGTGCCCAGGTGTTAGTGATACATTTAAAATTTTTCGGTTATAGACAAAGATAGACTAAGTGACTGTAAGAGAAAGCAAGTGTACATCTTCATGAATAAGGTAAATTATTATTCATACAGTTGTTGCTTTATATCTTTTATTACTCGCCACTAGTTTGCCACACAATTCTTTTTTTTTGTTCTACTTCTGTACATATCCAGCCAACACACACATACACACACACACAAATGGATACATACCATTGGAGTAGCCAGAGAAAAAGAGGCATTTCTTATTGAGTTACATTTGAAAACATCCATACGGAGCCCGAAGCTGTTTGAAAAAGATTTCTCAAAGGCAGCTTAAAACCTGATAATTTGTCAGAACCCAGCCTTAGGCTGGCTAAAAGAACATCATGGAATAAAAATTCCACTTTTTTGGGAAAAAGACATTCTGTGTATGTAGCACATAGACTTAGCTTCATATGTAGTGTTCTTATGAGAAATTACATTTAGTGTCGGAATTAATGCATATCTTGCATACATGATCTGCTTACGGCTTGCAGCTCTCATTGAACCCATATTTACTCTATTTGTAATGGCTTGGCTGACATGCAGCTTTTTGCACTGAGCTATTTTGGCCGATAGCGTCCCCTGCTACAAAACCAGTTTCCTCTAGTGTCCTATAGTGGTCTTGTGGTGAGTGAGTAGTGTATTTCTGTGGTGAGTGACAGTATATTACTCCTATTACTCTTACCATCCCAGAAGGTCTTCAGGGGCCTCTCCTGGTTATGTAATGACTCCTTTAGGTTTCTTCTAATTGATACCAGCACGTCGCTGAGTATAAATCAGCCAGGCAGTGGTCAGATAACGGCTGCCAGGGAGAAACCAACATGGTAAATCAGTCTCCGATCCTATCTAATCTATCTAATGTTTGCCAGAGATGTATTTCACTTCAGGAAGATTTCTACCCAACCTTTTCCCCACCACCCACTTGGTTCCTCAAGTGTCATAGGTTGTGCATTTGCCTGCAGTAGATATGTGTGTGTGTGTGTGTGTGTGTGTGCGTGTGCACTAGTTTACTAATCTACTAGCAGTGAAAGCATTAGGTACAGAAATCCAAGTTAATTCTCAATGGGTTTTGTTTATTATTTTGACTCCATTCTAATAATTTAACACAATTACACAGTTATTCATATACATGCATCCATGTACTGTAGCTGTGTATTTGTTCCTCACTTGTTACAGCTTTTTTACAGCTCTGTTTTTTCTAGCAGTTACCTAAGGGGACATATAAAGACCACTGCTATGTGTATAGTTAATTAGGGCTCAATTGTTTATTTATTCAAAATTAATAAATAACCAGACGGCATATTATTTTAGATGTGAAGGAAAAAAAGTATTACTCAACTTCTTAATTTGTTTTCCCCTGTTCGTAACCATGATGTACTGTATGTGTACAACAGGCAGAGGTGATTCACTGACATCTGTCCACTGGCCTTATTGATCACCTCTCTTACCAGCCCTGTCTTAGAGACAGGGCAAACAGCTGCCTGTGCACCTATATTTACTTCCTTATTAATCAAGTTCTTACTTCTCTCTTCTCCTCTTAGTCTTTTTCTTTGCCCAATGTGTCACTGTTTGTTTTTGTCTGTGTGTTTAATACTCATCATTTATAAATATATTGCATATATGCTATACAAAGCCCATATTTCAGATCATCTCACCAGTATTGAAAGATGTTAGCTCCTTCTTATGGCAGAACTTCACAGTCCGGTTGTGTAATGTCTTTGGGCTGTCTGCTGTCTCTGGAGGCAAACCTACATAGTGGTAATATGGTCATAAAGAGCAAAGGCAAGGATGGAAACAGGCTGAAGAAATGTGCTTCTGACTATTATTCAGCATGAAAGCAAGAACAGAGTTAGCGATGGAGAAAGAAAGGGATTCCCCCTCATTAAAACCACTCCCAATTAGGCTGATTATTGAAAGTGTTGGCTGCTGCTGCTGCTGCTGGCTTTAACACCAGGATGCTGCGGTCAACCGGGCTGTAAATGACGCATGGTGAGACGGGAGGAAATGCTTTGCTACACACTCTGTGCGTGCGGCTATGTGCATGTGTGTGTATTTATTTGCACTTGTTCACCTGGGTGTGCATGGTAAACGTCTGGATTTACATCTGTATGGATGTAGGCATTCGGCTCTACTTTGCTAAATGCGCCTACGTGTGACTGCACTTAACCTAAATGTGCTTTTGTACATAAGTGTTCATGAAAGATTTTCATCTTAACAAGCCAGTTTGGGAGTTCCCTTGAACTGTGCAATAAATCGTAGCCATGAAAATAAACCCATTGTCCACAGTTGAGTAAGTAATATCCAAGCTCTGTCTGTGCTACGGCACCAGGAGATATTACCAGGTAAGCTGCCAACTTGTATCAACAATGTCTTTCCTGAAAGAAATGAGTCATCCCAGTTTAACTTTTAACCCAGATTGTCTTATGCAATAGAAGTTGTCTTTCTTTGCAACCCCATGTTGTGTTATTGCACTTTAATGTTGAATAAGATGTTCCTTAGTCAGTTGACCAAGCCTGGAAAGATTTGAGTATCCTTGTGTGTCATATCTTCATCACATCATAGCTCACTTTCACTCTCATATTCTCTGTTCACGTCTCCACACTCTTTCCCACCATCCGTGTCTATATCTATTCATCTCCTCATTTGTCACCTCCTCCCCCAGTCCCCCAATTCATATGCCTTTCCATCTCTCCTTCAAACCCCATTTATCCTGCTTTACCCCAAGTGAACCGCAAGCTCCAACTAGGCAGTCTTTACCTAAAGCTTTCAAATATAAGGAATAAAAAGTTTTATTTTTGGTGCGGTTTTTATGGAAAAATATCGATAGTGTAGCTTGCCAATCCAAACACTGTGTAATTTGCCATCTGCTCCATACACATCATGTCATGCACAGTGCGGTTTTTTTCTACATACTTACGCTGATGTTATTTCTGGGTGCTAATTCTGAGTTAACAAAGGGTTTACCATGTTTTAAACAGCTTATAGTATCATAGAGGTAAATCATGAATGTTTGACCTTTTTGCTACATGTCTGCTTGTTTCCTTAAAAAGAGGTATCACTGCAGTTCAATGCACATTTGTTCTGACTGCCTTTATCATATGTTTAGACTTAATGGGATTGGTGTCTTCCATGATAATGGTGTCCCTGATCACGGGACCTGAGGGCTCACTGAACTGTTTGAGTGTGAAAATGATATGAATCATATTTCCTTCACAGTTCCCAGATCTTGTCCTACATTGGCACCTATGGCCAGTTTTGAACCACTGAGTTCTGGGTTGAATTCCTTATTGCTAAAATGTAAAATATCTTGAAGCATGAAGACGTGCTTTCAATTTCTTTCATAACTGCAGCTAAACCTTTCTCCCGATCAGTCCTGAACACCACTTTGAGCAACATTAGCCAAATCGAATGGGCAAAACATCATTGGGTTTTCTCCCATGAACTGTTGGATTAAGGTCAGGACTTTGATTTTGCTTTTCCAACGCCTCATTTTCATCCTCTATTACCATTTTGTTGCTAAGCATCACATTTCTGCATGACCCACTTTCTTCTGAGATAATTGCTCCATCAATGATGGTGAGCCATCCTGGCCCAGATCCAGTAAACAGGCCCAAATCAAACCCCATCCCTCTTTGTTCCACAGATAGAATTTGGTTGCTATGCTGCAGTGCGGTGTTTCCTTTTTATCAAACTTGAGGCTTCTCATTTAAACAAAAAACGCTATCTTTTATACAGGACAGCCTTCTGGGGTGTCCTAATTATCATTAGTGAATTGCAAGTGGGGAGCAGTGTTGTTTGGAGAGCTTTGGTTTCCTCATTGGTTTGTGTTCCTCATTGATGCTGCATTGGTGACCTTTCACAGTAGCTAGTGCAAGAGAGACTTTTAGTAACTTAGAAGCCACCAGGGATTTCTGTATGATCTCCCACATCACTCTTGGCATGGTTGATCATGCCTGTGAAGGGTAACGATGCTCTGGAATTACCTTCATTTGTACACATGTTGTCTGACTGTGGATCAGTGGATTCCACACTCTTCAGAGAACGTCGTGTAACCTTTTCCAGCCTGGCGAACCATTGACAATTTTTTTTTTTTTTTTGAAGTCCTCAGAGTTCTCCTGTGTTTGTGCTATGATTCAACTTCCTCAAAGTCCCGTTCATAGCGCCCACTCACACCTGATTGTTCTCCCACCGATTAAAAATTCCCATCTCAGATTTTACCATAAAATCTAATGCTAATACTAGAGTTTCTTAGACTTTTCCACAGAGATGTGTAATACTGGGTCATTTTCCTTAACAGATAAATGACTGAGTAATATTTTTATGTCATTTCATTAATTGTATTCCTTCTTTTTTTGGCTGTTGTGTGAAAAAAGGATGGTGTTTTAGGTCAGATTTTTGAAGAAATATAAAACAGCCTGACAAAGTTCACAAACTGTTTTCCTGCTAGACGCAGAAACAGGTGTTGCTTTCTTTGACTTTCCCAGACTAACAGCCAAGTCAGCTGGAGTGAGAATTTCTCGAGTTAAAAGACATGTTTGAAGAACCACTTCTCCGGGCATTATTAGTCATCCAGTGTTGAGGTTTCCAAATGGGCTGCCACCGCTGTAGCTATAACTGACCAGATCAGCCCTCCCACATCAACAGCTAGTTGTCATGTATAGTGAGTTATGGCAGCAAAACTACAAGTTCAGGAGAGCCTGTGACCACAATGATGCATCTCAGTTTTAATGGAAAGGACAGATGATGTTTCAAGCTTTCCTTATTAAGCTGGGGCTTTTGCTACCTTTGGGGCTTACAGGATGAGTAGGTGTTTGGCTTTTCTCTCATTGTAACGTGTCTGCTAAACCTTTTACTTCAGCAATTTACAATATAAAGACAAAGATATGCAGTTTCAGATTAGTTTGACTATTTCAAATACCCCAGTGTCCCTCTGTCCATGAAATGAACTCATGGAGCCCCATCATATTAACTAATGTTTCTGTGTTGTACATTTTACACCCAGATGTTGTCTAATTCCAGTGTTTCTGGTGGCTTAACACTGAATATAGTTTTGCTGGTTATCTGCACACAAAACACGAGGTCCAAGGCATTTACATATGCCTGTTCTGAGCGAAGAGTAATGTTGTTTCCGTCCCCAGAGAGCCAAGTATTTATGCCATTAACATCAGGCGAGCACAATATCCAGGAGGATGTGGTTGGTGTAACTGCACTGTATGTTTTGCTGCTCTGTTATCACAGTGCCAGACTGTTGTAATTGACCAGTGCAAAAACATAGAGCCAAGCATTTGTGCAGCTGATATTTGAGGTTCAGTTGTTTATGTCTTTTAATTTCGTCTGGCCCAGTTGCAAATGAACAGTGTTAGTTTTTATACATCGTTAGAGGTATCGATATTTCACTTTGAAACCAGGATTGATTTTCGACTTTTTCCCATTTGTCCATTTTTCCATTGTAGAATTACTGAGCGCCTGCTTCTATTTTACCCACAAACCATTTATCCTTTACCTTCTGTTTTCTCTCTTTAGTTCTGCCCTGTGCTATGCATGACATTTATTGCTACTTCTTTTGTGTTCCAAGATGCCATTCAGGCCGCCTCTGTGCTGCTCGAGGTAAAAGATGTGTTGGTGAGAACTGGACTAAAGGAGCGAAGCCGTGTCCTGTTGGGACCATTTTCCTGCAGCGGTTCCTTAGAGGCTCGTTGGTGTCGCCACAGTGGCAGCCCTGGACCCGAGCCCGGCCCCCCCAAACTGCTACTGGACCTGAAGGGAGGCCTTCTGCAGGTTCGTATAGGATTTATTATCAGGCACAGCGATAGTTGATGGAAATGAGTCTCTCTGAAGAATGCTTTGTAAATGTTTTAATGAGGTTCTTCCTGCTCAACACCAGTCTTAATCTCAAGGTAGACCTACCGCCCACTAAAACATCCGCTAAACTGTCATTGGTTTCCAAATTAAACTATACAGCATGTATATGCTGACACCCACTCACATCATAGCTTCTCACAATCTGAATACTCCTCTTGAATCTGATATTCCTTTTTAATTCACCATGGCTTCTGTCCTCTTTGGAGTGAAGTGATGACAGTAGAAATTACATGCTGTAATTTCACTGTACATTTGAGTCATATCTGCTGGTTAAGTGGTGGAATATTAAAAAGCTATTAATAGAGGCTGGGAAGTAGGGGAGAATATGTGTGGCTTTTTTCCTGTCACAAGTTACATAATGCCCACACTGAAAAGTCCCTCTTCAATGTGACTGACTGAGCACATTATTACAAGTGTATTATTCCACATTACTCGCTCAGGGGGAACCCCCTGACCTCTTTTATTCAGTGATTCTCTAATGCTCTTATTGCGTGCCCACAAACAGAAACATCACTCGCAACTCAACACTTAATACGTAATCATACATTTCCCTCTGCAAATATTGGCATTTGTGGTGTTTTAATCAAGTGCTGTTCGAAAACCACCGGAATTCCCTCAGATTCCTTCTTTTCGTGCTCTCTTTCCGAAAACTTGGGGGGGAAAAAAAAAATCCCCAAATTTTCCTGTTTTTAAGAGTTTAGTCATAACCCACCCTTGCAAGCTAGTGAGCGGCGGCCGAGCAGCCGGGCAGCTCCATGTGTGAAGAGTTTTTGACTCAGAGATTCCTGGTCCTTGGTCCAAACCCCAGGCAGACTTGCTTTGATGGAACAGAGGAAGGGGAATGCCGCGGATAAGTGAGGAAGACGTAAGGTTGTGTTGGGTAATGTTGGTAAGGTTGTGAATGGGTGATGATGAGGGTAATCCTGACTCCTTCTCTTCCTGTTTTGGAAAAGAAAGTGTTGATGCAGCTTTTCAAGAAAGAGCCAGAAGTCTGTAACATGTAGCTTTATCCTCATGCCCATCTGTTATTTAACTTTTTTTGACTTTTCCCCATTTGGAGCTCCTTATGCTCCTCTTTTACTCTTTTAATCCTTGCTCCCAGTCATCTCACCTTTTTTGTTCTGTCCCAACAACAGGTCTTTTGGGGCCAGGAACACCTGAACTGCCTGAAGCTGATAGAGGAGCACCTCCGTGCCTACCTCCACCTGCAGAAAGGGGATTCAGCTGAAAGCTGTGCTAAAGGCAAGGCCTGCCACACCCAGCCACCTCCGTCTCCAGGCTCTCCCTCTCCTCGGACAGAGCACAGCTCAGATGACTTACGCACAGGACGTTTTCAGTATATCCAGGACTCAGGTGAATGTCAATGTGCTGTATGCTGATCTGATGCAGAGATGATGTGCGGCTCATAGAACAGAGATTGAAATGTAATAATAATAGTAGTAATTGTTTCTTGATAAGTTTCGGTCCATAGGATAAACAATAACGATGGCTGTTTATTCATATATTCGTGTAAGTGAGTTGGACAAACTAAAAAAAAGAGCTTTTGTGACAAAGTGAGATGTCACTTAAGATACACATCGACTTAAATCAAAGTCAGATCAAAGCCCTGTGTGAAAAGAAGTTTCATCAGACATGTCTGCCTGTTTCCACTCTGAGTAACATGGTGTTTATTCCCTCTCTTTGTGCTTTGTGTGCGCTGTCCTTTAGACACACACAGCAACATTATACACAGAGGATCAAACTTCTCTCTGGCTGTAGACCAACCGTCCACTCTGTCAGCTGTGGTTGAGTCTTTGTTTGTTGCACTGTTCAACTGGTCTTTGATGCATTTAATATTCTGGCTGAAGCAGAAAAAAAGTACAGTAGTGAACTAGAACCAAGAGGACAATCTGTCTGCAACATGTTGTCCAACTGGGCCCCAGAGCAAAGAGACCAGGAAGTGCCGCTCCCCAGGTCTGACAGGGATAGATGGGGTAGATGGACAGGAAGAGTAAATGAAAACTTGGTGGAAACGAGGGCAGAATGAGTCTCTAACCCACTTTCTCTCAGTTCAACCAAACAGAAATGAAAGCAAAACCTCATGAATGTATCTGCCTGTTCTTTCATCTGCCCTTTTTGTTGAAGAACAATATGCTGTCCACCTCTAAGAGGGCACAGACAAGAAATGGTTTTATACAAAACCAAAAGTTTCAACTTGTGAAGCCCTGGGACCAAACAAAGCAGAAATTCTCTGCTTGACTGTTTTTTTTTAAATAAACATTTTTCCAAAGGACTTGAATCCCAAGCAGCAGCCACAAAGTGAGTCAAAACACCACTCAGAGGTTTAGATCCAGCGTTCTCCAGCTTTTGCAGGTGCTTGGCGTGGTTCAATCAATGGCCGTTTACTCAATAGCAAAAATGTTTACTTAGCCACTATGTTTATGAAGGGCTCCTTATGCATATAAACACTCAGAAAGCATGGAAACATCCACAGCAATTTCTGAGGCAAAATTGTTTTGGTAGTTTCAGATACCATAGTACAAATAACCATAAAAACATTGCTACACAAAACATGGATGCAAGTTAAATATAGTCCCTTTGAACCAAAAGGAGAAAAAGTGCAAAGAACGCTTTTTTTAACCTATATCTCAGGGGGGAAAGAGGCCAGTTAAGCTCTTATAATTAAACCAGATTTCTGTTCAATTCAGTGTATCAGTGGGTTTTTGCCCCAGAATCCTTTTCTGCCCCTTGTTTACTTTTTGCTGTTTTAGTTCTGCCACTTTTTTTCTGGTACTCGTCATGTGTTTTCTCTTTTAAGTCTGTAAGTCTTGCTCTAAAGTATAACCACAACAGAAAATCACTGACAAATTAAATAAAATCCTGTTTTGTTTTCTTTCCTCGCAGCTTCACAGAGACTGCCAGGTCCACATGAGGTGGTGTTTTACAGCGAGACAGACGATACCCCAGGGGTGATGTTGTGGAGATACCCAGAACCTCGTGTCCTTACCTTTGTCAGGATAACACCTGTTCCTTTCAACACCACAGAAGACCCTGAGATCAGCACTGCAGACCTGGGAGATGTCCTGCAGGTAGAAATTGACGCCCGGGGTTTGAAACCAGATCTGACGAGTAACGTTGTCAATCAAAAAGGTAGCCTTTTGCGTAATACTTAGAATAACCAAAATTTTCAAAATAGGCATTCAATGAGCCCACAAACCCACCAGAAAAGGTTTTTCACAGAGGTCTGTGCAAGGGACATTTTCCTAGAGACTTTTACAGGACCAGAAATTATATATTTTTTCAACTACAGGCTTTACCCTCTGGTGGCCATTAGAGAGAATGCGGTATAAGGCACTTAGCATTTGCATTCTCTTTTCATAGCCGTCCATCTTATGTTATGTTATGTTATGTCCCTTCCATAGTATATAGAGAGTATATGTCGTATGTGTCTGCCTTTACTCCAAAACTCCAAAAAAGCAAAGAACAGTAATGCATTAACCAATCTATGGTCCAGCTCATTTTGCAGATGCTATAGTCAGCTACTAAGATGCAAGATTAGAAGAGAATCCACATACCTCTGCCAGTAGTCTTTGCTTAACATCACCTGCGCTAAAAGGGAAATAAAGCGTCGTAGAGCTGGACCGGGGGGGGCCGTTGTAATTCCCTTGACATGAGTCATGAGAACTCCTATACACTGCATGTTATTGAATGACAGAGACCCCTGCTGTCTTTCCAAACATGTAATACATGGTCAGACAGCTGTGGAAGTCATCGTGCATGCTCTGGTGTGAATAGCCAGGTGTCTCAAAGCACAGATGAGGTTATATTTTGGCAGGGTGCAGCAGCTACCGAGCCTTCGGGGCCTCAGTGGGGGACAGGACATCCCACTTTTCCTCCTATCACTCATTTCCCCATCCTCTCTTTCCCCATCTTCTCTTTCCAACTTTTCATTCTTAAAGGAAAGATTCATCCCAAATTGTGTTCTTTTGCATCCTCCTCCATATTCTCTTTTTTTTCTTGAAACAGAAATTTTTCAGTGACTTTGCCTGATAGTGTCATTGCAACAGTCGCTTGGATTTATATTTTTTGACCATTCCTTTAGGAATTGAATCTGTGGGAACAGAACATGCAAAACATGTTTTGTCACCCTCTCTTCTTAGCCCAGTCAAAGCCATCTGTGTTTGGTCTGATTTTATTTGAATGGCCTTGTTATTGTGGTTTTAAATTCAATTGTGTGACTGAGAAGCAGCTGTATAGCGACTGATAAATGATCTACCACTAGATTCTCAAAATATGATGCAAGGATGGGTCAAGTACATAAATACAGACAGCTGATCAAAGATTACATTATTGTAACAACAGTTTAGCATTACTTCATGATGGCTATAACATTGTAAGTGTAAAAAGTTTTACTATGACAAAATAATTCCCAACTGGCTTTTAGCTTTTTTTATTCAGTTTGAAGCTTTGGGGTTGGATTGCCCTCGTCTTTTCCTTCTCCTATTTTTCTCCAGCTGCAGCATAGGTTTCTCATCTCCCCATCTCCTCTCTTTATCTTTCACATTCTTTCCTGAACTCCCATAGACATTTCACCTACAGTACAGATTTTGTCTTCTGTCTGTTTATGTGTACCGGCCCAGGAGAGAAAAGATTTTGGAAGGTGCTGCACATGTCTGACTTTCAGCGAGGCCCCACAGCTGTAAAGTCTGTAATGAGCAAAACTCCTGAGCAAACCCTCGAGCTGATTGGCCACATATTGAGTTACAATAGAGAATAAGAGGGAGCTGATGTGTGTAGAGGAGAGAGAGTTGGAGGAAGATGTGATGATAGAGTTGGGATTGGGGGGAGGGGTTATTGTGGGTGGAGGAATAGGAAAGAATATTGAGGGAAAGAGAGTGAAAGGGGGTTAAAGAAATATATATATGACCATAGAGAGGGGTGGTGTCTTTTGCAGTTCTGATAATGCCTACAGAAGCCTCAGTGTGAGAGGATCTGTGTGACAATGCTACACTTTCTCTACTCCAAGGAAGAGGATGTTGATTATTTAGCAGCTGGTGGAAATGCGAGGCAGGCAAAAATGAACTGTACCTCCTTCCTGATGTATACTCTGCAATATAATACGTGTTATTATTACACATATGTGTCCTGTGCACAGAAAATGCATTTTCAGATCACATTTACACAAATAACACTGATTCACAATGTGTTGTGAGCCACTAGGAAAGTAGTATATCAGATGTCAGTAAGGAGTATGCATTTACGTCTGCATTACTACATATGTCTGTGCCAGTACATAAAAGATAATGCCTGTGACTACAGACATGTATATTAGAGTTGTGTGTATTACACAGCAGGAGTTATGGAACCAGTGGTTGATGAACATATGGTTTCCACATCTTCCACTCTGCTCCTCTTCCCCTGTCATATGGCATGGTCCTATCTCTTCTGACAAGTCTGTTAAAAGGAATCAGGTGTTGAGACTACTGCAGGGATAGTGGTGAAAAGAGGAGGCCCCAAGCACACAACTGTTGTTAAATCTCCTTCATGTGGGGATTTGATGCAGCATCTGTAGAGAAAAGCAATTGAAGCCATTGCATTTGACAAGTTAGAGAAATCTATAAAGCACATTGTGCAAAATTAGTTGTCTTGGTTTCTATTAGAAAGGAGTAGAACTTGTAAAACTGTTGAGCCAGCTGTAAAGGATCAAAAAGTAAGCAATGAGTCTCTCTGCTGTTTTTGTGTTATCCATGTAAACGATGCTGCAGCATGTTCATAGAGCAATGGGTCTGGCTGCTGGTAATAGTATAAATGTAGGACATAACACGCAATGTGTTTGTTTGTTTGTTTGTTCAAACTGATTTCAATTCGGTGTTAAACGCTATTCCAGTACGTTTTTGAACACTGCTAAATATGTTGTTACTAAACTAGATGTGAAAGTAATTCTAAGATATTGGATATCTGTTTACAGATAAATTACATTTACGGTTGTTATTTTAACTGAAGTTCTTGGTCATCAGCCAAAGTTATTGCAGTCCAAGGTTTGATTAATTTTAGCCCCAGTGACATAATGGTAACGCGTTCCCTTTTAGGAAACATCAGCAGTCTCGTTTAATTCTCTTTTTTAATTCCTCCCAGGACCAGAAAGAAAGTCCAGCTGAAGGGAACGGAAATGCAGCCATAAAAATCCAAAACACAGTAATGGCTTAGTTTGTATTCCAAAGGAATTTCATTTACTTTACATCAAGACTGAAGAGCGAGAGAGAGAGGGAGAAGGAGAGAAAGAAGGCAGTCATAATTTCTCAGGCCTCTAAAATTACCATGTGGCCACGCAGAGATGGAGGCTGATAGATTTTGAGAAATGGAAAGTGAGAGGCATAGGGAAAGAAAAGAAATAAGTAGTTAAGGGCGAGTGATAGTCAGCATTAAGCTGTGTGTTTATTCCTCTCTGTCATTTATGAAGTAGTTTTTTGTAATTCTTTTTTTTTTTTTAAACATATTAGCAGGTGGATGAAGGACTGTATGTAAACAAATAAAAATAGGTTTTCCGATCGGTTTTCCTCACTAACCCCCACCCCACCCCCAATCATTTTCTGCCTCCTCCTCTCTCTCCATTCTCCTTTTGTCACACTCCCCCCTTGCTCCTTTCCTTTGGTCCTTCCCCATTTTCCCCTACTCTTCTGAATAAATGAAGGGGGGGGGGGCTCCTGCTCTGAGCCTTGCTGCTCGCTTGTCCCCAGAGCAGATCATATTAACATTTTATAAAATCAAGATTTCCTGCATTTAAATAGTTGTGGTTTCCCAACTGGTTCCAGTATCTCGGAGGGGGAATTCAAACCTCCTTCCATTACTCAAAGTCAAATTGCTGCCCGAGCTGTTTTTACGTACGGTTGAAGGGGAGCAATGTCAGAATTTGGTGGTTGGTTGGGGGGGTCTCTTGACGCTGAAAAGCAACTGATCCCTAATGGAGCATCCACAGGTTCCCACCTGTAGAGTGCCGAAGTGATGAACCGATGATAAGAGAGAAAGGTGACTCATTGTCACCTTCTTGTTACGTGTGGTCAGTTCTCTGAATCATAAGCAGGTGTTCCTCTTGCTCTCTTTTCTGTCCATCCTGTTCGTGTTCCCCTCCTCCTGCTTCTGTGGGGCCTGGGAACCATGGAGCAAACACAGGAGCTATGATTCAGCCTGACCCCAGCTCAGGGGAGCTGGAGGAGATGGAGCATGTTAAAGCAGAGGATAAAAGTTCGAGTTCAGACACGGCATCCAGTAAAGTAAATGTAACAGAGTCTTGTCTCATTCAATTGCCTTTTGTCCATGCCGACTTTTCACAATATGCAATTGTGTTACTGTGATCATCCACTCTCTGTTGAAGGAAGTTGCCCAAATCACTCTGACTTAATTCAAACATCACACCATCTGCTCCCCTGCTGTTTGCGTGCATGGTGTTGTGGGGATAGCCTTTCATGTCCCAGCAGGCGTCCGTTGTGCCATCGTGGCCCCTCTGGCCTGCGAGCGGTATCATAAAAATGCTGCAGCCTGAGATGAGCCACCAACCTTCAGCCATAACTTGTTTTTGTCATTGTTAATGTTATATGAAACACAGTTCCACCATCAGCTTCACATCTGTGACACGCCCTTTTCGCCGATGCACTCGTTCTCTCTGATGAATAGAAATGTTGGAAGGTAAAACAGGGTAGTCAGCTGGGTATTTTACTTCAGAGCGACACATTGACCCAGAAATAGTGAGGTGGAATTTTAGCCAAGGTAACTATTATTGTAGCAGGACAGTGCTCAAGCGGACCTGCATTAGTCACAGCTAATGCACTATAAAAATAAAAGACTGTCCATGTGGTTAATTTGATCTGGAGTTTTTGCACCTCATCCACTAAAATCTCCAGTCCCCCTATAACAGTTTGGCAGAACAGAGTAAAAACACACAAAAAAGAGAGAGCATGAAGATCTCTGCATGGGCTTATTCCTGATTTTCCACACTGATTAATGTTAACATATATTAGCCCACCTGAGACAGCATAGCAGGAGTCATTTTCAGAACAATTTTTATTACATCTCTTGAATAAACATTTGTTCAAGCTGATGTCAATTCAATTTGTCTGCTGGCTGATAAGAGGTAGCAAGCAGTGGAATTTTTAGACATATAGGCATCAGTGAAATAACAGAAGACCTAATAGCTCTGTTGATATTGTTAATAAAAGTAATGGCAGACATGGCTGTGGATGTCAGCAGCCACGGCCCCAGAGCGAGCTGAGGGAGTCTTCAGTTGCACAGACATACTTGAGAATTTGTAGCAATCACACCTGGGTTGGTGATGGAAATTGACTTAATTTCTGTATGTTGTGGATTTGCTTTAGTTTGCCTGCCTTTAGTTAACCTTTAGAGAAATTGTGATTGTACAGTCAGACTGAGAGAAGTAAAATCATGTCGAACAGTCTTGAGTTCTCAGAAACAAAGGTGGATTACATGGATGGAAATACGATCCATACATGCACAATGCTGCCAGCACTTCTGAATATAACATTTGTAAAACGTTTTTAAAAAGTGCTTAACATATAGTGTTGTGCAAAAGTCTTGAGTCACATTTCTTTCTTTCTTTTTAGCTAAGAAAATCTGAAATGGGTGCAGTGACTTATTGAAACATCTGCAAACATACATGGAAATGCAGCACTTTTTTTTGTATAAGGCAAAAGCAGAGTTTATACAGGTCTAACAAGCTTGAAAGTCAATATTTGGTATGAGCATGTTTATTGTTTCACACAGCCTGAACTCTCTGAGGCAGTTTTCTTGTCATTTCTTTAAGCAGTCTTCAGGAATAGTTCTCCAGGCTTCACAAAGGATATTCAGAGGTCTTCTTTGGATGTTGGCGGCCTTTTGTTCCATTCTCTATCAACATGATCCCACACTGCTTCAATAATATTGGGCTCCAGGCTCTAGGGAGGCCAGCCCATGACTAATAGGGTTTCACTGTGTGTTGTTCTGTCCAGGTATGCTTTTACTCCACTGGCAGTGTGAAACCGATGCCAATCAGAGTACGTTCCAGTAACATCAAAATCAGATGATACTTTTTCATTAATTTTAACACAACCTTCAACATCCTCCACCTGTGTTTTACAGATGGCTGTAGACACTCAGTCTCGCCTGACCTCCCCCTTACATACTGACAATGATTTGACTCAGAAATTTCAAATTTGGATTCATCACTCCATCAGACCTGTTGCCACTGATTTTCAGTCCAGTTCTCTTGTGCATTTTCTCACTGGATTTGCACCCTTCCACTGAGACCATTACTGATGAGATTTTGGCAAACAGTAGATGGATCAACTGAAAGTCCAGACGAATCTCTCAGGTCCTGTTTAGAATAGAATAGAATAGAATAGAATAGAATAGAATAGAATTCAACTTTATTGTCATTGCACATGTCACAGGTACAGGGCAACGAAATGCAGTTTGCATCCATCCAGAAAGTGCTTTAGTCGTGATATAGATATATTACAATATAAATTAGCAATAATAGAGATGTGTAAGTATATTACAGAAATGGGTCTATTATGGTATGTTATAATGTACACAGTGTGAAATATGTTATGAATATTCTATAAGTATGTACAGGCTGTAGTGAGTACAAGCTATGTACAGGCTATGAACAGGATATAAATATAAAATAAAACTATACAGAAATCTGAGATATACAGTTATACAGAATGTGAACTATGTAAGTTATAAACAGTTGTGGGATTAAAAATTATCGTATGTACAGAATGATTATCTACACAGAACTATACAGTAGTGGTAAAGTGCTAGTGGTTGTGGGTGTGTGTATGTTCAGTCAATGAGTTTAACGTGGGTCAGATGTCAGGAGGCAGAGTTCAGGAGTCTGACAGCTGTGGGGAAGAAGCTGTTCCGGTACCTGGTGGTCTTAGTCCGGAGGCTCCTGTAGCGCCTCCCAGAGGGCAGGAGGGTGAAGAGTCTATGTGATGGGTGACTGGGGTCTCTGATGATTTTCCCAGCCCTTTTCAGACACCGCTTCCTGTAGATGTCCTTTATGGCAGGAAGTGGTGCTCCGCGATGCGCTGGGCAGTTTTCACGACCCTCTGCAACGCCTTCCGGTCCGAGGCAGAGCAGTTCCCGCACCAGACTGTTATACAGTTGGTCAGGATGCTCTCGATGGTGCAGCGATAGAAGTTCACCAGGATGTCTGAGGACAGGTGGTTCTTCCTCAGAGTCCTCAAGAAGAAGAGGCGCTGGTGAGCCTTCTTGACCAGCTTGGAGCAGTTGGTCGTCCAGGTGAGATCTTCGGAGATGTGGACTCCCAGGAACTTGAAGCTGCTCACACGCCCACAGCCGCCCCTTAATGTGGATGGGTGGATGTGGGTCAGCATTCCTCCTGTAGTCCACGATGAGCTCCTTAGTCTTCTCGGTGTTAAGCAGCAGGTTGTTTGTGTCGCACCACTCAGCCAGACGATCCACCTCCTCCCTGTAGGCGGCCTCGTCGTTGTCACTGATGAGGCCAATCACCGTGGTGTCATCTGCAAACTTAATGATGGTGTTGGAACCATCAGCAGGTCTGCAGTCGTGGGTGAAGAGGGAGTAGAGGAAAGGCTCATCACACAGCCCTGTGGTACACCGGTGTTCATTGTGATTGTTGATGAGCAGCGGTTATCCAGTCGGACGTGTTGGGGCGGTTGGTCAGGAAGTCCAGTAACCATTTGCAGATGAGGGAACTGATGCCCAGGTCTGTCAGTTTCCTGATGAGTTGTGAGGGTGGATTGTGTTGAATGCTGAACTGAAGTCTATAAACAGCATTCTGGCGAGGTGTTGTTGTTGTCCAGGTGTGAGAGGACAGAGTGCAGTGCGATGGAGACTGCATCCTCTGTGCTCCTGTTCTGGCGGTATGCAAATTGGTGGGGGTCCAGGGTGGGGGAGACAGGATTTGAAGTGTGCTAAGACCAGCTGCTCTAAGCACTTAGTGATGATGGGGGGTGAGGGCTACTGGGCGGTAGTCATTGAGGCTAGATGGGTTGGAGTTTTTGGGTATCGGGACGATGGAGGTGGATTTGAAGCAGGCCGGTACCACAGCGTGCTGGCCAAGGACAGGTTGAATATGTCTGTGAGCACTCCTGCAAGCTCCCAGAACACGCTCTGAGAACACGCCTGGGGGGATACCATCAGGACCTGCAGCCTTGTGGACATTGATCCTGCTCAGCACCGCCTCCCCTACATCGGTGGGGAGAGAGTCAGAGGTTGGTGGTCTGGCGCCATGTCTGTTATGGTTGTGGTTGTGGGGTTCCCTCGCTCAAAACGAGCATAAAAGTTGTTGAGCTCGTTGAGGAAGGAGGCATCAGAGGATGTGGGGAGGGTTTGGTGGTCCTGTAGTCTGTAATGGTCTGGAGTCCTTGCCACATGCGTCGGGGTTGGAGTTGGAGAAGTGTTCTTCTACCTTCTTTTTGTAATGGTGTTGGCTTTTTGATGCCCTTCTTTAGATTAGCCCTGGCTGTACTGTAGGCGTGTGCATCTCCTGACCTAAAGGCGGTGTTGCGGGCCTTCAGGAGGAGACGAACATCCCGGTTCATCCAAGGCTTCTGGTTGGGGTACATGGTGATCCGTTTCTGGGTGGTGACACTGTCTGTGGTTTTGGAGATGTAATCCAGTACAGATGAGGCACTGGTCCAGGTCTGTGTGGGTGAACATATTCCAGTCTGTGTTTTAAATCTGTCCTGAGCACTGCGTCTGTCCCTCTGGCCACACTTTAATTGTCCTCACAGCAGGTTTCACACGTTGGATGAGTGGTGAATACCTAGGTGTGAGGAACAGGGAGAGATGGTCCGATTGTCCAATGTGGGGAGGGTGTTGCTTTGTAGGCTCCAGCCAAGTTGGAATAAACATGGTCTCAAAGTCTTGTCTCCTCTGGTGTGGCAGGAGACATGTTGGTGGAATCTGGGGAGGACTGTCTTTAGTTGGTGTGGTTGAAGTCGCCAGCAACAATCAAAGCAGCCTCGGGTGTTTATTCTGGTGTTTGTTAATGGCTGCAGAAAGTTCTTTCATGGCCAACCTAGCATTAGCGTCGGGGGATATATACTGCAGTGAGTATGATCAAGTGAGTTCTCTGGGAGATAATAAGGTCTGCATTTGACCATTAAAACTCCGCATTAGGTGAGCAGTGACTCTCAGTAGTAGTGGAGTTCATGCACCAAGCATTGTTAATATAAATGCACAAACCTCCACCTCTGGTCTTGCCGGAGTCATCTGCTAGCCTGTCGGCTCGGTGTGTGTGGCGTCCTGCTAACTTGATAGCATTTCAGATCTTTGCTAGATTTTTTTCCCTGTTTCTTAACAACATGACGTTTAGATACAGTTCATTTGCTGTAGATAGTTTTTTAGGCCTGGCACTTCTTTTTTTCTTATCCTCTACTTCTCTAGTTTCCTCAAATGTTTTAAGGACATACTGCACGCCATGTCAAGAATATATACAAAGTTTCCAACACTCATCTTATTGATGGTGTTATTTTATTTCTGTCATACTTTCTTATCTTTAGAATTTTTCATAGATTGAACAAAAGAAATGCAAACAAATTATGTATTTTTGCAATAAAATAAAAAAAAGTGCCTAAATACAATTTCAAATTGTCTCGATAAGTTTTCTGTTACTGGTTCATCATTTGAGTTAGTTGCCTTTTTCTTTTAATCGTTAAGTGATTCATGGGTCAATCTTAAATGTCTCAACCCCAAAAAAAGGTCAGGTACTGTATAAGGACTGGACTAAAAATGATTAAAAAAGCAGACAATGTACAATGCGGGTCTCTCAGAAAGACTAGAGAACCATTTCTCAAGATCATCTTAAATAACTACAAGAAAGTGTGGTTTCTTGGAAGCAAAATATAAAGAAATGAGGGGTGACTCAAGACTTTTGCACAGTACCGTAGCTTCTCACGGATTTAAAGCAAACCCAAAATGGAACATTAAGTTGGAATTTAGGATAGCAGATAGTTTTTTGGCTTATGTTTTGCCCACGGTCTTGGTGCCAGGCCTACTCTGTCGAGTCCTTGTGGAAAACACAATCTCGACCCATCCAGCCAAGGGAATGTCAGCTATTCAGGGTTACATGTTGTTTATCAGATAAGATACACACACAATCAGGCAGCGGAAACTGACACTGCCCAGACTGTATGATACGCTCACATACATACGCACACCTGTGTATACACATATGTATACATGCATATTCTCTTTCATATGTACAATTATACATCGTTTTCTTCTTGAACACATATACACAATCCATTTGAATTATATATAGGTGCCTTCTCCTCCTGAAAGCAAGTGCCAGATGTTCAACTTACACATTAAGAAAACTCCTTTTTTCCTCTTTCCGTCGTTCTGACATTTTTGGATTTAGTTATCGATTTCATCTCAACGTTCCTCCAAAGTTGCACCACAAGTGAAGGGGAACATGACGTACATTCAACCATGCAAATGTATTCTACTGTACCATATATATACACCTCATATATCCCTTTCTGCATGCCGTCATGTGTATAAAATATCACAGGTGAAAAAAAGCACGCCTGGTGTTTTAGCAATGCATTTCAGGGAATTCTCAGTGGAGATTCAGCGAGTTTCTGCTCCAGTGGCTCAGCGTTGGGGGTTGCGGGTGCACAACTCTGTCAGGTGCAATTATGAGAAGTTGATTCCAGGAAAACCTGTGTGACATTGATTATATGATGTAAGCTACAATTACCTCATCCATTCCTCTGTAGCAGTACAGCCCTGCATGAATATATGGATGCATGCACACATTTTGTGAGCACAAGGCTTCTGACACATACAAACTTGCTGACAGTTCCAGGAGTTTGGTAATTGTCTCAGGAGTTTCATGCCTCCGGTAAACAAGTGGACTGTCATATGTGACTTATGTGCACCGGCAGTACTAATGCACCCAAAGCATACACACGCATTCCTCAGTTGTGTTCACGTTCAGTGTGCTGCCACTACTGATCCATCAGTAGCCAATTTCTGCAGGTGCTTAAGGGAACCTGAGAACTTGGTCTAGCTGAGGGTACCAGACACCTTTATGTTAATTTTGGTACAGTGTGAGAGGAATGAATGGAGCCCTACCAGTCATCACATCAATGATACTCAATGTGAGAACACTCAAAAACTGATTGTTATTCAGTGTGAGAAACAGCTCCAGGACTCCAATGCTAATGGCCGTCTTGCAGCATGCTGTTGCTGGGTGTTTAGATATGCTGTGGTCATGAAATGTTGTTATGGAGATGAGTTGTCAGCTTGCTGTGTTGGTGGTCTGTGGTCAAAGCGCTGTCATTTTTTCCAACTAGACGAGAGATTAAAGATTGGTTGTGTCTGAAGTGAGTAAAATTCAAGGTTGAAATGCACATGCCATAAAAAAAATCACTTGCTCATTTCGTCTCTGAGATGGGGATTCCCCATGTCTTTTAAGGGTCAGTAAAGAATCAATGGTTAATGATTAGCAGACTACTGTTGTAGCTTAATGCGCAGCTAGGGGATCCACAGAGCAGAAGTATTACCTGCTTAACCCAGCACTGTACAATTCATTCACCCATAGTTCATTCCATACTCTATTATAGTACATAATTAAATCAAGGATGTTTTATCCTAAATTCCAACTGTTCTGTTACATATAGCAGACTAAACTTTCCCAACAGTACGAAAAACAGCTATTGTGTGTAGGGATTTAGGAACCAACCATGTAATGCTTAACAAATACCAAGAGATTTAAGAAACCCAGCTGAAACTGTTAACCCTCAATCATAATCTCTGGCTCTCTTCCACAGCATGTCTTTTGTCCCGTCTTCCTTCCCTCACCCCAACCGGTCCCGGCAGATGGCTGCCCCTCCCGAAACCTGGTTCTGCCAGAGGTTTCTTCCTGTTAAAAGGGAGTTTTTCCTTCCCACTGTCACCAAAGTGCTTGCTCATAGGGGGTCATATGGCTGTTTTTCTCTGTGTGTATTATTGTAGGGTCTACCTTACAATATAAAGCACCTTGAGGCGACTGTTGTTGTGATTTGGCCCTGTATAAATAAAACTGAATTGAATTGAATATCCTGGCTCCCTGAGTTGGCTCTCAAAACACTTGAACACCTAAACTCAAGTTTGAAGTGTCCTTCTCAAGAAGAGGCCAAATGGAGGATTAGTTAGTTAAATGCTTTTATTAAATGGATCCAAAGCCACTGTTTAAGAGAGGAATCTGTGACATTCATCTGCAATAGAAAAAATTATATATAACGAGGTATCACTTGATTGTGTACTGAAATTCAATAGCAACAATAAGCAATTAAGTTGCTCAGTATAACTGTAATGCTATAAGGAAACCCAGAGGGTTTTGAAAAAGCCTTGTTGGTTATGTAGGTCCTCATGATGTCATTGTGAAATGTGTTTCCTCAGAGTCTGTCAAAGCTCTCAACTACCTACGATAGTTCTAATTTGTAAGCAGTACATACAGGATGGCTGTATGGGGGCAACAGGAAGCAAAGAATGATTAAAGAGTCTTAAATGCTACGATTTATATATATATATCTATAAAAAACACCCAGCACGCCCCTGCGGGCGGTTTATCCTTCAAGCTCGGGTCCTCTACCAGAGGCCTGGGAGCTTGAGGGTCCTGTGCAGTATCTTAGCTGTTCCCAGGACTGCGCTCTTCTGGACAGAGATGTCCAATGTTGTTCCCGGGATCTGCTGGAGCCACTCGCCTAGCTTGGGAGTCACCGCACCTAGTGCTCCGATTACCACGGGGACCACCGTTACCTTCACCCTCCACATCCTCTCGAGCTCTTCTCTGAGCCCTTGGTATTTCTCCAGCTTCTCGTGTTCCTTCTTCCTGATATTGCTGTCATTCGAACCGCTACATCGATCACTACGGCCGTCTTCTCCTGTTTGTCTACCACCACTATGTCCGGTTGGTTAGCCACCACCATTTTGTCCGTCTGCATCTGGAAGTCCCACAGGATCTTAGCTCGGTCATTCTCCACCACCCTTGGGGCATCTCCCATTTTGACCTCGGGACTTCCAGGTTATACTCGGCACAGATGTTCCTGTACACTATTCCGGCCACTTGGTTATGGCGTTCCTTGTATGCCTTGCCTGCTAGCATCTTGCACCCTGCTGTTATGTGCTGGATTGTCTCTGGGGCATCTTTACACAGCCTGCACCTGGGGTCTTGCCTGGTGTGATAGACCCCAGCCTCTATGGATCTTGTACTCAGAGCTTGTTCTTGTGCTGCCATGATTAGTGCCTCTGTGCTGTCTTTCAGTCCAGCTTTGTCCAGCCACTGGTAGGATTTCTGGATATCAGCCACCTCCTCTATCTGCCGGTGGTACATACCGTGCAGGGGCCTGTCCTTCCATGATGGTTCCTCGTCTCCCTCCTCTTTCTTGGGTTTCTGCTGCCTGAGGTATTCACTGAGCACTCGGTCAGTTGGGGCCATCTTCCCAATGTATTCTTGGATGTTCGTTGTCTCATCCTGGACTGTGGTGCTGACACTCACCAGTCCTCGGCCCCCTTCCTTCCGCTTAGCGTACAGCCTCAGGGTGCTGGACTTAGGGTGAAACCCTCCGTGCATGGTAAGGAGCTTTCTTGTCTTGATGTCAGTGGCTTCTATCTCCTCCTTTGGCCAGCCTATTACCCCAGCAGGGTACCTGATCACAGGCAGGGCGTAGGTGTTGATCTTAGAAACCCAGCTGAAACCGTTAACCCTCAGTCATAATCTCTGGCTCTCTTCCACAGCATGTCTTTTGTCCCGTCTTCCTTCTCTCACCCCAACCGGTCCCGGCAGATGGCTGCAAGGCAAGACTATATAGACTATATAGGCACACCAGGCAAGACTATATATATATATATATGTGTGTATATGTGTGTGTATATATATATATATATATATACTTACATATAGAATAGAATAGAATGCCTTTATTGTCACTATACAGTTGTACAATGAGATACAGAGCATCTCCTACTCAGTGCAAACATGATGGGTTCTGCAGCGCTATATACATATGGATATATATATATATATATATATATATATATATATATATATATATATATATATATATATATATATATATATATATATATATATATATATATATGGATATCTATATGTGTGTATATATATATATATATATATACTTATATATATTTTTACTTTGCTTTCAGGTACCATGCAGTCTAGAGTACTGGGATGAGCTCCAGCAAACCTTTGTTCCATATCGGGAGTTCAGCCTATCAGAGAGCTGTGCCTGCCAGCTGCAGCTGCCCAGTCTCAGCCTCACCAACCAGCAGAAAGAGCTGGTGGCCTCAGACCTGTGGAGGATAGTACTCAATCATAATGGAGATGGAGGAGATGAACAGAGGTGAGGAACTTTTGCTTTAACTGTCCATATGAGAGCGTGTTTATGTCTACACACTGGTATGTGTGTGAACCTACAGACCGTGTGCCGTCCTGTTTGAGGAAAAACAGAAGGAGAGTGCACCCAGGCTGCTGAGCACAAAGAAGTAGAATGTATCCCTCGCCCCACATCTGGTGTGCAGGAGCAGGGAGCGGGCTTGGAAGGCGTTCAGATCGGCCTAATGAGATTTCCCAGCACACCAAGTGCCTGTCAGGGCCCATCCGGATTCCTTCCTGCTTACCTTGAGTGTATCTAATCGAGGGGAAGCTCACGGGAAGCGAGAGTAGTCAGGCCCCCTTTGGCTCATAAGTTCTTAGGCCTGGCCTGGCCTGGGCAGGGTTGAGCTAGGATGGGATGAGTTGGACAAGGCTTGCAAGATACTGTAGCACCCCAAAGAGCGTGCTTTTACTCCCTGCCACCGCTTCCTCTTTTCATTACTGTTACATCTTCCGACCTTCACCGATTTTTCTTTTCATTCTTTTTTCTTTCCTCCTCGTCTTTTTTAATCTCTTTTTTTCTTTTTCTCTCCCCTTATTTACTTCCATCTGGGATTTAGGGAACTTTTAGCGGAAGAGCGTTGCCGAGCCCACATTCTGTGTGGCTTAGAGAGCTAGAGAAAAACAGAGAGGAAGGAATAAGAAAACATGTAAGAAAAGCAACAGAAAAAATCTTCAGGACCAGATACTGTGTAAAGCAAAATATACATCTGTATTTCATTACAATCATATTCTGAACACTACATTTCCTTTATGTTTAAATTATTTGTCTTTTTTGATCAAAATTGATCCCCCTTTCCTTACTCCCTCGTTTCATCTGCCTTACTTTAGTTTCCACCAGAAAAATAACTTGGCTGCCCTGCCAACTGGAAGTAATGAAAATTGTCAACATATGATGCTTATCTTTTTAAGGAGCACTCTGCTTGCACCAGCATTTTTCAGGTCTTGAGCGTTTCCTGCTGGAGTTTTTATGGTGGATCATGGTAGCAGCAAATTACAGAGCAAATGGTCATTCACTTCAATTACCTTCCATTCAACATCATCAACCATGACATGCAATTAATGTCCACGGAGGGCTTCTCCTGGAAACTGCATGTGTAATAATGTACCTAACAGCGAGGAAGCTCTTTCCACATTTCGTCTTATTTCATTTCTTTTTTTCGAATTCTCAGTAACTGTATGCCTGGTCTCAGTGTGCTTCCTGAGAAGGATGTCACACAATTTGTAACTTGCTGGGCAAAACACAAAAGCATTATAAGAATCATATATAATCATATAATCATATATATAAGAATTATAAGAATGAATAAGAATCAGATTATTTTAATAAGTCCATTGATTTTCCTTTTTTTTCCTTTTTTTTGTGGCCATTATTTCACAGCTGCGCCATTGCTTTTGTTATTTAAAAAAAACAAAGTTTGATAGAAAATCATTTACTGTTCTTTTTAAAACTGTCAAGTACTGAATCCCAGTCATATATCAGGATATTTTTCTCAATATTATTTACGTATGAAATCATTTTAGATTCACAGGGCGCTGTCAGTTTAAAATTTTCTTCATTTATTGCAGTCTCTTTAATGATTGTAAATTTTTTTGGCTTTCTGTATCAACGTTTCCCTTCCAGTTCGGATAGTGAGTGTGGGTCCCAGTTACCCTGCGATCAGCTGGTGTCTCCGATTGCACTGGCAGCCTGTACCCGAGTGGACTCGTGTTTTGCACCCTGGTTTGTCCCGTCCCTGGGTGTGTGCCTGCAACTAGCACACCTGGAAGTTCACCTTTGTCATCACCTAGAACAGCTGGGTACAGGTAAGATTTGTAATGTATCATAACAAAATCTCTTCCAAGTCTGAAGCATATTGGGTTTAGTAAGAGGGATTACCTAGGTGTTCGAGAAGGTGACTTCCAAAGATCTCTACCTTTTCTTGTTCTGTGTTTGATCTCTCATGGTAGCAGTAAAGTACACTCAGATATCATCTGTTACCTCAGTAGCCTTCTGTTTGATTGACAGCTTAAGTGTACTTTTTCTTAATTGATTTAATTGACTTCTTATTTAAAACTCAAATCTGTTCATATGTGGATTTATTTTAAATTAATCCATTTTGTGTTTATTCTTTGTTACCTGTTTTGGTATATTAAGTAAAAAAAAATTATATGTCTCATTCCTCCAGCTCCATCTCGACAGCTTCATCCCTTCCTGCCAGACAGAAAGTTACCTCAAGAGCAAGAGTTCATGGGGATAGGTGCTCGGCAGCCACGGGTCTTCTTGCGACAGTGGAGCTACGGATCACGTCATTGTCAGGAGTTCAGTTTTTCCTCTCAGCTAGACTGCAAGCTTCTGGAGTACCGAAACTTAACACACCTTCAGCTTCTTCAGCCATGTTTATTACAGGTTGAGCTCAGCTTTTTACATAGTTCTTCTGTCTTTACAAAAGTTTTTTTTTCCAAACGTTGATATTCATTTGTTTTCATTGGTATTTCAGGGCCAGGCTACAGCAACCTGTTGCCCCCAAAACACCTCTTTTGATGTGAATGTGTTTGTGGACCCAGTGGCACTTAATGTCAGCCAGTATGCCATCCACACTGTAGACACTGCCCTGCACAGCTGGCAACAGGTAACTGCAATCCTCCTCATATACTACACCAGATATTTCAGCTGCATATCAGACATATTCCCAAGAATAAAATAAGAATCAATTAAAAAGTCAGCTTAATTGTCAATGATAGATTATTGATATTGCTTTTGGTGATTATGAGTATTGTATCATTCTGAGGGTCCTAAAAGCAGAAGTTATCATTCAGTGTCTTTTCTATTGTACTTAAAGCTAATGTTGAAAGCAAAAGAGGTTAAATTTTCTTATGGGAAATTTTTATGACGACTGCGTCTAGCCAAAATTTCACCACTGCAAGAGGAAGTGGCTGCAACCAAAGGATTAGTGATATGATGGCTTTGGTTACAACATATTGGAGGATGATTTTTTCAGTTGTATATTTAGTAGTTTGGTACATTCAGACATTTACATTAACAAGGGATTTCCCCTGATATTTGATTCTAACATTAGCGTACGGTTATTTGACTTGGAGCCAGGGACTAGTCAGTCTGTAGAGGAAATTCTAGAAAATGTATGTACATTTAGAGACTATGCCTTTGTCCCAGATGGAGTATCAGCTAAACAAACTAACAACAAAGTGGATTTCATGAGAATGGTTTTGGTTGGATGCCAGTGGTAATAAAATTTACAGGATGGAACTGCCTTTCTGTTTGGTGTAAACTCTGACTAAGTGTGTCTGTTCTTGGGCTTCTAGTGCTATGGTCCTCGTCATCTCTCAGTTCCCAGCTCTCAGCACTGCCTCTGGTAGCCAGGATATTTGTGTGTGAAGTGATGCCCATTAAAACATGGTAAAACTTGAGTGGTGACACCTGCCAAGACTTCATCTGGCCCTAGTCCTCCACCCACTTGTCTATTCCACACGCACACGAACCCACACACATACACGCTGGTTTCCCTGGCTTTGTATGTTCTATCATTGCTCTGCTCAGCTTCGCTGTGCTGACTCATATACTGGTCTCTGGAGACATGAGGCACTCTCATAGTTTTACATGCATGCAAAAACTCACTGCCAGGTGAAAGAAATAATAGTGCTTGTTTTCCTAGGAACAGCTGTGGTTGTTTTTTTACCTGCATAAAATAAAATTAGGCATGCTATATAGAAAACATAATATTAAACGATTATTATGTGTAGCAGTTTTAATACCTTTGTTTTTACTCAGGGGCATCACTGACTCATCGAAAGTGTTTAACCGACTGTGTTAGGTTATTGGTCATATTTGACCCGTGGCTTCATCATCGCATCATTTAACACAAGCTAGCTAATGTTCCCTATTTCTGCTGAGTATTTTAGTCATAAATAAGACTTGAGAGCATTAGTCTTATTAGAATGAAAGGTCATATTGCAGCTTTACTGGAGTGTTACGGACATGTTGGTATCCGTGCTGGGCTTTACCCAACATGCCAAGCATGATTACTTGGGTTATTAGTTGGTCTTATGATCTCAGGCGCACCTCATTTGATACTGACTGTGTGAATGCTATCTTGGCTCAGCGACTTAAACCCCCAAACCGAGCTTTACAATGCGTACTCACATAAATGTTGGCTTTAAAGATTGACTTAGTCAAACACAAATACTGAACTCTGCATCTACACATTCATTCTTATGGCACTGAGTTCTAAAATGATTAAGTTTGCTGTACTGTCTTTATTGGTCTACACAGCAGCAGCCTTGTAACTTCTACAGAACCTTTTAACTACCTCCAGCCTTCACCACTTTGCTGAACACAAGGGAAAAACACTGTAATTATAAGGCAAATGTGCTGCATGTGGCTACAGTAGTTCTGGAGTAAGGGGGTAGACAGAGGTCAAGTTTGAAAGGCAGATTCTTGAAAAAAAAAAGTTCTTGTCCACTTCAGAAGATTTGAAAACTTCCCTGATAATGGAGCATTGTTTCCATTTTTGGGGTTTCCAG
Source organism: Oreochromis aureus (assembly GCF_013358895.1). Lineage (NCBI taxonomy): Eukaryota > Metazoa > Chordata > Actinopteri > Cichliformes > Cichlidae > Oreochromis > Oreochromis aureus. The sequence goes on along the minus strand of NC_052952.1, from coordinate 5,702,310 downwards.
TGAAACAAAGTCTTGTATTTGATGACAGAACCTTGTATGGGTGCAATTAACCCACTGACTGGTGAAATCCTGCACTGTAGGGAAAGATTCTTTAAGATAACATATGATTTGATTTGATAGAAATTCTCTTTGCCCATATTGTCCATGTATGGAAAAACGTGAGCCAAGCTAAAGTGTAATCAGGAGGAGTCAGAAATATTAAGAGTGTCTGTCCTTCTACAGCAGAAGGAGGTATCCTAATGTGTGTAATTGTTTCAGTGATTTTCGTGTTTCCTTGTGTCAAGGCTGGCAGGCAGGCCTGTTGTGATGTGGCCTGCAGGGTTAGCATCGAAACATAGAGAAGATTCTTCAGCTACAATTGAAACCTCATAACCCAGACATGGTCATAGGAGACCACCGCAACCAGAACAGCTGGAGTACTTCCAGATGCATAGCACTCGAGAGTAGTATATGTTTGTGATTTTCACTCATTTAGCAATAGTCGGTAATAATACACAGTTGGAGTCATGGTAAATGAAGTGCTCTTGTTTCCATAATAACATCACAAAGGATTTCTGGCAATCACAAGTCCACAGGCCAAATAGCGTCTCATTAATATCAACATAAATGTATGTTATGGCTGTTGTAAAATACTGTATGTCCCCAAGTAAGCAGGCTTACTTTCCTTCCCCCCAACTGACCTGCTGTTGGCTCTAACATTCGTTGAGCGTTCACTGAGTTTTGTCGTAATATAAAAGAGATAAGAGACTGAGGTGTACTGGAGTCTTTTGGTTGCTTGGAACCAAAGATAAAGAAAACATGATTTTTTTTATTATCTTTCTTCATATTTCTGCCTCTTGTCTTTGCACTCAGTAGTCCCATGTGCCCCAAACCTCAGCACCCCACCACTCTAACCTCAGGCCCCATGGCCCTCTATTTTCAATTCTCAGCCCCCAGCCCCACTCTGAGACTTTGCTCTGCCCTAACCCTCAGCCCCTAACCCCAGGGAAGTGGCTTTGGTGGAAAGCCACACAAAAGCCCAGTAGTATTTACACACTCTGCTTTCTCACAGAACATTCACAGACTGTTACATGTGGAATTGAGACAACAACAGGAATTTTCCCCCTGTTCATTTTTTTTTTTTTGGTTCTTCCCATATTTGAATGATTCTCTTCTTCTCTTTGTAGCCGGAAAGAAACAGATTCAGAGATCATGTTACTGGTTCTTAGGCTCTGGTCATGTGTACAGATATATATTGGTGATTTTAGAACTGATAAGTGTTTCATTATGTTCATTTTACAGGTTTCATTATCACCTCAAAGGTGTCTTGTTTCATGAGTGTTTCTTTTAAATGGGTGTCATTATTTACAATCTGTTTTCCAGACATTTTACTATTACCTTGTTATTTATATGTAAGCCATTGTGCAGTGCAGATCCGGGTTAGGCTCTGCGAAAGCTAAGTCATTGTATCTGGGTGGATTATGGAAACTGGATCCTTTGATACTGTCGACGATGTTTGAAAAAGCTGTCATCTTGTGCTTTTTAACAAGATATATGTGTTGACTGTTTAAATATCTTTGTCTTAATATTTGTCCGTTTAAAACTCAGAGACAGACAGCGAGTGAATATGATTACCGGAGGAAGCTTTTCTGATGTCTGTATCGCATTGCCTTGTGAATCAGAAGAGAAAGACGATACCTTCAAAGAGCGGGCTTAGCAATGGCATCTTAAGATGGCAGCAGGAAGTTTGTAAATCGCAGTGTCACATTGGAAAGGGAGCACAGATAGTGTTCCACTATAAAACTGGAAATGGATTTAAAGCCACTGCTGCAGCTGTCCCATCTATATTTTGCTCTCTCTACCTCTCACACACACACATCTATCATCAAGTGTTCTTTTAATGGTGTAAACTTTCCCATCCGTTTTCAATAGCATCAACAACCCCAGGACCCTGAACGTGCTTGGCAGTGAAACTCTGAGATTTTACTGCCAGCCTCTTTTAACCATCAACCATCACACACACAGACACACACACACCCCCCAGCCATTTAAAAGTATACAGCAGGCTGAGGTCCCTCTTTGTTGGGGTACTTGAGGAGTTATTGAGAAGTTGTCTGAACTACATTCATGTGCGTCAAGAATCAAGGAGGAGTGTGCAGAAGAGATCCCATCAGAGCCCTAAGAGCCTTTGGAAAGAACTCAAGTAAAGCTTACCCTTGCACCCAAGCGTTCCCTATCCAGCTCAGAGCCATAGTTTGTGCTGTTTTGAAATTGTGTGCTTGAATTCCTGAATGCAGGAGAAACACCCCTCTCTCTCTCTCTCTCTCTCTCTCTCTCTCTCGGTTAAACCATTGTTTTCAATAGCAGGCAGTGAGCTCTCCCTTCTTGCATGCAAGGTGACGTATGAGTGGACAGCATCCCTGTATGACTCGCAAGACTTTCTGTGCGGTTCTCAAATTGACTTGGTCTTGTAGGTGGGCCAGACTCATCATATTGTTTCCTCCAACACACACACAGTATAGGGATAATACTTACTAACTGGAATGCCTACTCAGCAGCCCACTTAGTTTCCAGGAGGTGCAAACTGGCAACATTTAGCTGTTCAAAAAAAGGATTTTAAAAAATTTAAGGGATTGGTAAAGAGACGGGCCTCCTGGAGAGGTCAGAGGTCAGATTGGTCCAGCTGGAATATCTGTCAGGCTATGATCAACCACTCCCTATTTAAAATTTTGTTGTCTCCACTGATAATATCACTAATTTCCTTCTTTATTGTTAAGACTATTAATACATGCATTGTTGACACATGTATATGTGTTTTGACACTCACAACAAATGCACACTCCCCAAATAAATGCATTTTTTTTATGTCCTTCCTGTTCCTTCTCCTTTCTTCTTTGTCGTCCCACCTCATCCACTCATCTTTCTCTTTTTTCTGCCAGAATGGGAATGCAGAGGCTGAGGAGCTGCTCTACAGCCACTATGTTATTTGTAATGACACGCATGAGACACTGCGCTTTGGTCAGGTGGACACTGATGAGAACGTGCTCCTGGCCAGCCTCCATAGCCACCAGTACAGCTGGAGATCCCACAAATCGCCTCAGGTAGCATGCACACACGCACACTCGAGCAAGCATACATAGCCCATACTTAATGAAATGTCTGATGACCGACAGACTTGTTTTGGTTGATTTTGAATAGAGCCATGCGCACATGCATGCTCCTGCACATAAAACTTTTGGACATCAGCAGTCGTCATAAAAGACAGGAGCACATGATTAAGATATTTACTTTGGAACGCGGAGCGTTAACATTGTGCAGAATTATGGAAACAGCGAGCACACACACACACATTCTGAACCATATATAAATGGACACCTGAATACACACATACTGCATACATACATACAGTACATATGTGTAAAAAGAATGGCTCACACACAATTTCTGTGCAAAAGTTGTAAGAGGTGTATACACACACACACACACACACACACACACACACACACACACACACACACACACATGATTGTGCAGCGGGTATCTGTGTGTTTCTGTCAGTGTTCTCAGACAGTGCCCTGACAGCATTGTTAAAGAAGATTGATTATATTTAACCCTTTGTGGTTTTGAGGTTGAGTGGAGGGTGGGCTGGCGATCTGTGGCATATGTGTGTGTTTGGTGCACACATGTTTCAGGACCCCCATGCGTTCCACAGCGAGTGTGAGAAAGTCAAGCTTGAGAAAAGACATGGCCATAATTGCTCGCAGTAAGTCAGTAAGTCAAGTTGTATTAATCATCGACCATGGTTAATCTGTGCTCTTACCTCACACACACACACACACACACACACACACACACACACACAGTGCATGAGTGGCAATCTGGCATATCAGCACAGTGAACACCACATTTAATTCCTGCAGTGAGTCAAAATGACCTCGGTATTTTCAAGGATATTTTGGATGAAGAATTGTCCGAATGGGCCATATGTCATCATAGATGAAGAATGCGATTCCAAGATAGTTCTGTCATGTGTTATTCCATCATGTGTTTGTGGTATATGAAATATGTGTTCTCAAGATGAACATGATTTGTGAAACTAGATAAATAAGAAATAGTGCAGCTTTGCCAAAAACACTCAGCTAACTTTGAGCTTCACGATAAAAAGCTTGCCAATGTGTCCGCCTCAGCAAATTGTAGCAAACACTCCTAATTACATTTTGAGGTTATAATAATAGTGACACTGATAAGGAAAAGGGTTGTATTTCTTTAATGGTTACTTGGAAGTGGGTTTTTTTTCACTATTACAAATCAGTTTCCAGGCTGAGATGTAAGTGGTTTTGCTTAAGTCCCACGATGCCGTGGAGTGTCTAAAACAGCTCTGACCATCACAAACCATCATCTTTAAGTTTTCCTCTATCTGTCAGTCTGCTCATGACTTCAACTCAAGATCTTTTGTCCTCTTGTCTACGTATCCCATTTAACTGTGTCCAGTTTTATTGTTATTATATATGTATACTAATCCTATGTGGAAATTTTTAGCTATAACGTCCTACCACCAAATCCTCTCTCATTCATCCCCTGACCCTCCCCCACGCTCACGAATACTCTAACCCTGCTCAGCATTGAGGCAGAGCGTATCACTTTGATTTAACTTTAAATAACCACGCTATACATCAGTTCCACTCCACTTTTTCATGCGCTGTCATCACCATGTTCTGTTGCTGTAACTTTTCAAATTATATCCATTAGCACTTTGCAGCTTGGGAGCCACGGTACAATTACCTCACTCATACTGGTTATACTCTAATGCTATGCATAGTTCTGTGTCTCTTCTTGCCATGCTCTGCAAGGACCCACCAAACACAACCCAAAATCCATTCCAGGCCTCACACAATGAGCCATAGGTTAGCAAACATTCCCTTGTTGCTGGCTCAGTCCTGGTCTCTCTTTATTCCTATATGAGATCAGTATACCTGCACAGTCTCTGGCTCCTACACTGTTTGGTCTCACTTAGATATTGTGCTGTTCTCATCCCAAATGCACAACTAGTACTTGTCCCTTTCCTTTTCTCCTGATGTTATTCATCTGTTCTGATGTTCACAGCCATGTTGGCTAAGCTCATTAGTCCTGGTGCTGACTCCCTGTCTGTCCTGTGACTGGCTAGAAGGCAACTTTGTCCTTTTGGTTTCCATCTCATCCCAGTAGGTGTTGTCCTTATGGATGATTCTGGGAGGGAACTACTCATGAAGTCTTGGTCATTCTACTTCCTTTCTATTTGGTCCATACAGTTGCTTTTGTGTTCCATTCAGTTTGCTGACATTATCCATGGTCACATCTTTCTGTCAACATGTCTAGTTTAACTCTGTCCAGTCTCCTAACTATATCATTGTGCTTCCTTACTTAGTTTTACAATCCAGTGCATCAACCCTCAAACTACTATCCCAGTTCGTATGTATCTGTACATGCAGTATTGTCTTTGCTGGGAGGCCAGGGGGATGTCGGTGAGCAAGGCCATTGACCTGTCCTCATGGTTTTGGTATGATGTGTGTGTCCCAGTTGAATTGTCCCCCAGGCAGTCACACACTCATAAGCCACAGCTACTAATATGCTTTTGTAAAGTAATCTATGCCTGTTCCTCTCTTGAGCTCCCCTGAGAACACACTAGACATGACGTCCTCTTGAAAAGAGGAGGATGGGTAGAGAAAAAGATTGTGGAAGTGATCAACTGGGAAATATGAAAAATTCAAAAAGAGAGGAGCACAGAGTTGTCAGAGGGGATATTGCACAGTACTACTTGAGAAAAACAAGAGGACATGGAAAAATGGAAGCAGGGGCAAAAGATGAGCCATGCTCTCAACACTCCTCTACAATGGCAGCACTGCCAAAAACATGTCTGCTCACTCTCTGTTCTGTTCCTCCCACCTTTCCCATTTCTCTTTTGCTTTTCTGTCTGTTGATGATGCACAAGCAACCCTATTTATCATGAGTACATTGCTGCACCTGAAGTCTTCCAATCCTGTCTCCAGTTCATACATATAGAAAGAGTCAGAGATGGAATAAGGCCATTTATGTGATTAGATAGGCTGTTGTTTCAGCTTGAACTTAGACAGTGAGGCATATTTAAAGTGCCGCAATCTCCTTTATATTGTTCCTGTACGAACGAGAGGTGTTTAATGTGTGTAATCTTGAGCCATCTAACTAATGTACACTTCATACGGTGTTGTCATACCTTCGAGTATCTCACTTTTCTCCGAAGAACACTAAAGTAGTTTGTTTTCGTAGTGAAACATGAACCTAAGCTCAGGTCACACTCCCTCTCACTGCTCCTCTGTTTCTCTCCCTTCCACTTTCTCTACCACCCCATCTCTCCTGTCACTCATAACCATAAGACTTATTAAAAGGGTCGATTGAGGCAGTCACGTCCTTAGAGCCCGCTCTCGCCTAACACTTGAGCAAATTCATACCCGTGTGTGGACATTGAGACTCACACATACATACACACTGTAATAAAATGTTTCCTAAGGCCTGGAGTCTGTCAGGCCTCTCAGTATAGTCTCTCCCTTTCAAGCTTAGCATGCCTTCACACCCCAGCATTTCCCAGCCAATGCGAAAATGTTTATAAACACATAATTTCCCTAATTTTTATATGCAGTGTACCATTATGTTCTGCATGTCATATAATAGAGAGAGAGAGAAACGGATAAAGGAATACATACAGTTAAATTAATACATCTGTTAAAAACCTTCAGGATGGTCATGCATACAACTACACGATCTTTCTCTAATTACGTACAGTTTATATTTCGCACAAACACACTCACCATCCCCACCCTGCTGTTTTTCAAGGCTCTGGCGTGTGGTGTGGATGGTTGAAATATCTGGCTGCTTGTTACAGGATACAGCCTGGCTGATGGAAATCCCTGTGGTTAGTGTGGTTAGCAGGGAGAGGGGCGTAAAAAGCCCCCTGGATTTGAGAAGGACTTTTTAAGTGCCTACAAGGAATATTCCCTATTTGAATAAATTGTGATTTACTCCATGAGCAGGCTTCTACAGTAGAGTGTCTCTCTCTGAATGCATGTCTTTGCGTGTTAGTGTGTCTGTGTATGTCTGTGATGTATGGTGTTGCTCCATGTGTTAGTGTTTGTGTGGGAGTGTCAGTGTTGTGTTGGCCGTGCGTGCATGCGGTTCCCAGGGGTAATGTGCGGAAGATAGCAGCCCGGGACTATTAGTTTGCGGTGAGATTGGCCGTGTTTTTGGAAGCAGGCATGACAGGGTGGTATTTGGTATGAGAGTGTGTGTGAAAGAGAAGCAGAGGAGAGTGAGAGAGCAGTGTTACATCAGTGGAAGCTGTGTGTGAACATGTATATATGAATAGTTGTCTGTGTGTGAACCCTGTTGCTCATGTGTCGCAGTTTTGTACAAGTGTTTTAAGTTTTCAGAAGGGTTCATTGTTTGCTGCTCGTCACTCAAAAGAAACAAATCTCATCCTTAAAATGTGTCTGGTCTTTTCCTGGAATCTATCAAGACTCAATGATTAAGAAACACTGCCCTCAAGTGAAGTGGTTTAGTCATGCTGTTCAGCCAACATTACCACTTTAACTGCAGTTGACCCTGAGGGTTATCTCAGCTCCACTCAGGTTCACCCACTTGCAGACTGAGCATGAGGAAACTAAAAGAAAAGGGAGTGCTCTCCATCTTAATCCCTGAAGACAATCCTGACTCTTTGCCAAACACAGATCTAAGGATAGACAATCTTTACACACTGACTTTTGCTTTTAACCATTACCTTAAAATATAAATAGGAGAAGAAAATAAAAAGTTAGAGATGAACACTGAATTATGAGAAAAAGTTTATCCATTTAGTAACACTGAGTTACACAAGAAGAGATGTTGCAGCACATTGCTAAACATTCCTCTGTAAAACAATAATAATTTTTTAGTCCACCTTTAGAGATACATTTGAAATTCCTCCCCAGGGTGCTTTAAACATTTGTGTGTTTGTCCCAGCTTGAAACCAGTGTCATGCTGTAACATTCCTTCTTCAGGCTGGAAGTTATCCTTTTAACTTGTATACTTGGATATACAGATACTGTTTCTTACATGTATTCATGTGCTTCCATGTCAGCTCACTAACACTATCAGGTTTCACAATGATCAGCTTTGTGCATACTCTTTGGTAGTCCTGGCCAGGTCCACACAGAGCGTGCCAGACAATATGCGAGCCAAACTCACGCACTTTCCCAGTTTGTATGTTTATTTATTGCAAGGTTTTTTGTTTTTTTTTGTCTAGCTATTGCTGTAACTTCTTAATAATGATGCATTTGTGGTTAGTAGTTATACACTTTGCTCTTTTCATCAGCAATTCACTGTTGCGTCCTTTAAGGCAGCTTAATACAGTTCTTTGGGGATTTACTTGTATCTAGATGCCACAAGGAATTACATGTATACTAATCACTACACCTAAAGGTCAAAGGTGAGTAGTAATCTCATGTTCCCTGAATGGTTAAAAAATTTCCTTCCAGACCACAAATAATACACTTTACCTCCAAGTTTCCTTTGCCTTTTCATCCCACCAGCAGTTTCTTCTACAGTTGGACCTCCAGTGTACAAGTCTAATAATTCTCAAAGGTATATCAGTTTACTATGCGTATTAGTGCTCTATGCCTCAGCATCCAGTAGGCCCATATACATATCTCCTCTAACCCATTTCCCTTCTTGCTCCTTTTTAAACTCTCAGGCAGAACAAGAAGTCTTTTTTTTGTTGAGAAACTGTTGCTTTTGTTAGTGTTTGTTTTAAGGAAATGTCACTGGAGGGATGAAACATTTATCCCCAGCAGTGTTTGTTGGGAGCACACTTGATTAGTGATTAAAGTGGTATGTCTCAAGAAGTTGAACCTCAACCTCAGCCCCTGTTACATTGCACAGACAAAGAAAAATGTTTCGGCAATCAGTGGTTGCCAGTAATTTTTTGAAATCAGTTACTTTGAATATATTCTGGGGAATCATTATCAGCTTTCTGCAACCCACCTTTTGGTCTCCATTCAACTTGAAAAAAGTACTACATTCATCAGCTCTACACCACGGCTGCCAAAGTCAAGATTTTCATGAGAAATGCAGTGAAGACGGACTTCTCCTTCACCACATGCTTTCTTTTTGTCTTTGTACATGTCATTCCTGTTCTTCCTTCCAAATTCAAGCAAGGATTTGGGGGAGTCTGTTTTTGCATTCTTACTGACACTCTTGGAGATTTTATTATGATTCCACTCATGTAGATGTGTTGAGTCATTGGTCTCTCATGACACTCTTTGTGTATAGACTGTATATTTGTATAATTCTACTGCCTGTGTAGTCTGTCCCAAAGGAAGCTTTTCCTCTGTTATTAAGACATTAATTTAATTATCATGTTGATGAGCACCGTGCTGCTGGAATCTCTGTTGTAAATCTTTTTTAACATTCCAATGTGTTAGCAGTTTACAAATTATATCATCCTCTACATCAAATTCTGGGCCTTGAAATGACAACAAAGGCTCTTAAGCAATGGCGTGCAACCGTTTTTTGTGCAGCAGAACCGTTACTGACTGATCATCACATGACAAACCTGTTGGTATGTTTCGATTACGTTGGGCCACATGGTGATGACAGAGTTTTTTCACTTGGGATCCCAGTTTTAACAAATATACCAGCCGTCATTGCGTTGTGATTTCAGGTACAGAATAGGGTTCCTCACCACAGCTGATGTTTTTATAAGGTGTGGACAGGATACAAGACAGTGGAGGTTAAACACTCATAAAGAATGTAAATCATTAAAAATGTTGACATGTATCACAAGCCTTTGATCTTTGATCTACACTAAAATGCTGTTTAATGCATTACAGAAGCATTAAATCCTTCTCTTAAACAAAAATGTTATTAGTATTGCATTCAAAACCCCAAAAGAAACCTCCTCACTTCAGTGAGTCCTAGTTCGTTTTGCTTTTTCACTAGAGAAACTGAACATTTTGCATGCAGTAATTTTACAAAATGGCACTAGAACTAAGTTTTGTTATTTTGATAAGCTCCTTGGTTGAATGCAGTTGTAAGACTAACAGTAATGGTATTATGTGGCCTCCATGGTAGGATGTCATCCAATTAATATGCTCTCCAATGCTGAGGACATCACTCCAGACAGGTTAGCTGTCCTAAAAGAGTTGACTTCAGTTAGCCCCTCTTTCTGTGCTTAATGCTCCTGAACCAGCCTCCTTCTTGATTCTCTTCTAAAGCAGACCATAGGGGAGGTGCAGGTGAAGACTGTGATTATTAAGGTCCCTCTGGTGCTGCCCTGGGTTCAGCACCATGGACAGCACCTGGTGCTTTATGGCTAGTCCCACAGGAGCACCACTGGGTTGCATGGCTGTTTTATCCCAGTGGCCTCACACAGATCACACAAGACCCTGAGACTCGGAAAGGACTCTTTTCACCTAGAGAACTGTTGCTCACTGGATGTTTTCTCTTTTTGGATCCTTCTCTGTAAACCCAAGAATTGGTTGTGTGGGAAAATCGCAGTAGACCAGCAGGTTGGCCTCGCCATGTTTACATGACTAAATGCTTTGAGTTGCTGTCACATGATTGGCTGATAAGATGCTTATCCTAATGGGCAGTTTTATGTAATAAGGTGGCCAGTGAGTGTATTTAGACACTGAGGTTTATGTCCTGCTGAGGGGTTTTTAAACATTGACTTACATATCCCAGTGCTGTGCGGTTTTTATCCTCTCCTCTCAGACAGAGCTCCTTTTGTCAGTTCTCTTCATTTGGTTCAAGCACTTGCCGGGTCTGCGTCTCCTGGAGACTTGAGGCCCTGCATGTCTAAGATGCCTTAGTAAAAAACCAAGGGAAAACTATTGAAGTATGTTAGTCAAGCATAAATTTCTTAATGTCCCTTCTGTCAACCACGGACCCACACAGTGCCTTTTCTCTGAAGCTTCTTCGAGCTCTCAAACCGCTTCTTAGACTTGCAAATCTGAGCTTTGATGTTGCGCTGCTTTGCTTCTTTTGTCAGAAAGAGGGAGCCAAGGAGGAGAGAAGCATTACAGACAGCTGTGAAGCCACCATAATTCCCTCATGTTACATGGGTTAGCCCTCACTGCCCTGGCATGGATGCTGTTGTGTCTTTTCTCTGTCGTAATTCTCTTTTAATACATATTCTTTTTTTAAAGGACAAAGTAATACATATTCTTTTGTTTTGTTGTCTGGATAGAAACCTGTTTCTCATTTGTTAGGTGGCCAGCTAGCTCCCTGGTCCCAAAGTAATTTCCCCAGACAAGACGGGCCTCTGTTCCACATCCCTCTTTTTTCATCTCTGTCTGTATAATATTAAATAAGATAGGCACTACAGAGACTTGTCAAGCTATTTTTAAACTTTTGTCACATGACATTGAATTCACATGATTTTAATCAGCCATCTAAGACATGCCGCAGCTTCCTCAGGCCTTTTATAGAAACTTGTGTGCAAAGCTACTGGTGTTGATACCTCTGCTCCACATGTCTCAAATCTCCTATTATAGTCTGAGAGAGATGAAATAAAGGAATGGTATTAATGGGGAGACAACCATTGACCACTGCAGCTTTGTCAGCCTGTCTGTGTAGCATCGAAGAATGCCAATTGCATCTCCGCTGCAGACATAGACTTAATTTGTATTGTGTGCACCCAAGCACATTCCTGTTGAGGACAATAGACAGATAGTGGTTATAGTGGCAAGAGTGAGTCATTCTGTCTGGAGTAGCGCATGGGTCATAGGGTATATGGTGTTTTTGTGTGTGCGCATTCATGGGTAGAACTCAGAGAGAGAGATTTTATGTATATTTTACCGTTTGTGTTTGCCATTGGTTCCTATGTTGGTCGTGACACCCACATTATCAAAGCAGACACTTGAGTGTTTGCCATATGAAGTACGCAATGAGTCTGTGTTTACCAGGAAGTTAACAGTCAGTCCTTTGGCTGTGACTGACAGATCTGTTACTGTCTTTTACAGGAAAGTTTGTTGCTAATGATTTTCTCCTGGGAAAAGATTAAGCGATGAACTGGGCAGTAGACATGACATCGTACCCATAAGGGAGCCTGATGGTTTGATTGACTCATTGAGTATAATTTACAGTTTAGCAAGTTGGGGGTGGTAATTCTCAGAAGTTAACACCACTAAATGTGTTGGTCATATGTTTGGCTTCTGCATCTAGTTTCCATGGTAATCTAAAATGTGGGTGATGTGATTTCACAACGTTTACATGGTGTTGATCTTGTATTAAGACCATACATGGTGGTTTGTAATTTCATCCTTCTGTCCACTCTCTCTGTTACTTGCAGATTAGTCATAATTTCACCAAACTCTTTGTTTTGAAAACATATGTCAAAGCACCATTATTAAGTTTAGTTGGTGCATGGTGACTGTGAAGACCTGTCGTTTTAAAGTTTTTGAAGCCTTTTTTATACAGGCCATCTGTGGCATTAAAACAGAAAAGGAACTTGTACTGACTTAGCATTAGGGAATTTACTTCAATGCAAGATATTTGCTAATATTACCATACTCACCTGGTTCGCTATAAAACCAAATTCAGCTTGAATTCATTAATTAATTCAAATGTCTAAACATTTACTGATATTTTACATATCATCCCCCAGTAAATGAATAGAACAGATGAACTGAGATCATTTTAAAAATAAGGATTGGTTTTAAAACTAAAAAAATGTGGTTTGTGACTGCCTGAAGTCTGTCAACCATGGACATGGTGGAATGTTTCCACCCTTGAGATGCTTGGATAGGCCTTTACTTAGGCAACCTTCAGTTCCTGCGTGTTTGTTGGTCTCTTTGTCTTTAGCTCTTCAGTACGTAAAATCTTGTTCTACTGGACTGAGATTGAGTGACTGACTTGGCCGTTGAAGAAAACTCAATTTCCCTGCCTTTAGAAACTTTTGATTTTTTTTTTTTTTGCAGTTTTGGGTCATTATCCATTTGCACTGTGAAGAGCTGTTTGATCAGTTTTGCAGCATTTGGATGAATCTGAGAATATGGCCCTGTACACTTAACAGTTCATCCTGACACTTCTATCAGACGTCTAGTGGCGTTATACCTCTGGAAGTCATACAAGCCCATATCCTAACGTTGCCTCCTTCATGTTTGACAAATAGTGTGGTATGTCTTTTCAATGTTTTCTGTCAAAGTCTAATCTGGCCTTGCTGTTTATGAGTGTAACCAGTGTTTTGCACACTGTCTCTGTGTTTACAGGTGTCTCTCGATTGTAGATTTTGACAGTGATGATGATATCTGTTTTTAAATTTCAACAGACAAGCACTCCCGACTTGCTTGCCCTGGTAGAACACCACTGGACCTCACTGTATATTTACTTTGGTTGAATCCTGAATAGATTTAACCCGAAAGTCCGGTTCAGTGTAGAGGCACTGGCACTTCTCATTGTGGATTTTTTGGATGGAATGTATTGCTTTATCTTCTTTTTTGTTTTGTTTTTTTCTTGAATGTGGTAAAGTAAGTAAACAGCGGTGAGGTGGTCATTTCTAAACCATATAAAAATTCAACTTTCATATAAGGGGAAACAGTGACATCCCACACTATCAGCAAGTAGCCAGTCTGTCACTGAAGTTTCCAAAAAAAAAGCAGAAAAGAAAACACCAAACAGAAGATGGTCAGATTGTCATGTCCCAAAAATGCTTCACCAGGCCTGACTGTTTCAGTCTTCCCAAAAATCGTAAGACATCACCAAGTAGTGTGGTCATTTTGGAAAAATCCAGAACAACCATATTTGACCAGTACAACTCAGTTACAAAAACATTTAAGCGGCATGATCGAAGATGTCAGACTAAAAAAACAGAGTTAATGTAGTTTAAGCAAGAGTGACTGAACCTATTTTAATATCTGTCAGATGAATCATCACCATGGAGCCGAGCTGAATAATCAGTTGCTTAGTTATATTAGCATATTTGGACAAACATGTCACTCATCATTTTGATATATCCGGGATGTACTGTCAGACCTAAAGACATATGACTAACTTACAGTAAAGTAATTTCCAAACAGTCAAGATGGGTAATTGTTTGATTATTTTAATGACTAGAAAATATGTTTACTTAAAGTGTTTTATTTATCTATCAGGTCAAATAAAATTTGAGGAATTTGGATAATTGCTTGTATTTTGATTACGTTGTGATTTGAAGCCAGAGTTATTATTGGAAACTAAAAAAAAAAACAAGATATCACCATGGTTAAAATCTACACACCATAAGTGACACATGGCAGAATATTTAGAGTACATGAAAGTGCTGTCAGAAAATAGCAATAGTTTGTAAACATCCACATACATTCAATTATTCCCATGAAGATCACTCTTTTAGCATAGTTGTAGCCTTCCAATGTGCTGGAGTGAAGCAGTGTCCATCATCAGCCATAATCACACTCTCCCCCTGAGGATTAAAGGGAAATGAAGTGAGAGTGAGATTTCAATTTCACATTTCTTTAACACTCAATACCCATCTTGGGAAATTATCACAATATAATAAATGGGTCCTCAGTTGTTTTTGGACAAAAAAAATCTTCTGCTTCGGGCCAGCTGCTGAAAGTGAGTGTTGGAGTTTCTTGTTAAAATATTTATTTCTAGATGAGATTCATATTTAACTTACAAACTGAAGGTTACAGCATAACCTCTGGTTTTTGTATGCTGTTTTATAGAGTTGACATAGATACATGTCCTGTCTTTGTCCTTTGTCCTAATAAAGTGTGAGTAGTTGATGTTGTTGTTGCATGCGTTTGTTTGTTTGTTTGTTTTGGGGCGGCGGCTTTGTGTGTGTGTGTGTGTGGGGGGGTTAACAATGACCCTTTAACTTTTACTCAGTTTTCACTTTATTTCACCTTGGCATACCGGCCTTGTCTTGTCAGTTTGCATCACTGGGCTTTACTCTCATTTCGAGCCCTGGGGTGTATGTCATCATTTTGTTTCGTGAGGTCAGAGATCTTCAAATTATAAAGCAGATGTTATGGTTTGTCAACACGCCTGGGGTTGCCACAACTCATATGAAAAAAATGTATAAAAGATGAGCTCTTTCTCTATTTAGGGTCATCTCCATGTGTTACAGTCATCTTTTTCTTTTATTTTGCACCTTGCTCCCTACAGTATGTGTACCAATAAAGTTCTATATAAAATGATACATAGCTTAATAATTTCATTTACTTTAAGTTGACTAATTAAAGAACAGTGTGATTAATACATTTTTGGGGGGGCCTAAAATAAAATCTTTTTTTCCCCATAAATGCTGAGTCTTTATTCAGTTGAACACTGTTGGTGTAAGGCGAGGCCTAATCCGTGTGTATAAATCAGTCACATGTGGCTGGCTGGGTTTTCTGTGTCACAACAGTTGAATACGTCACAGAGAAGCAAAACAACTTCTTATTTTTCATTCGTGTTGTCCTACACATCCAGTTCATATGTGTCACTGCTGGATTTTTTTTTTTTCTTCTACTGCTTGAGTCAGAGACATGATGAATTAAAACAAAAGCAGCAGTAACTGTTTGAAGTCTGAGGAGAAATGTTATTATGACTTCTTCTTTAAAGGTCAAGTTGAGCCACAGGCATGATAAAGTGCACAGAGACAGGGGGAGGAAGGGACAGAGGAGCTAAAGCAGAGAGAAGTGTTGAAATTGCAAATCCATCCTCACAGATGGTGCTAACGCACGGCAGAGGTCTCTGGTGGCTTTGCCATCACAAGATGTGCAAGGTTTGGGCCGTTATTGTCACCAGTCTACTCTAATGAAAGTATTATAATATAAATACTGAGTTCTAATCTATAGGACCTGAGGTGAGCTTTGAAGTGAAAAGGTATCAGTATTAAGTCATGGGAGTAGAATCCCAAACACATTACAGTTCATTTCTCAGTTTTCCTCAGATCACAATATTCTTAGCTGGGCTTGATTATGAAATTGTGTGTAATGTTGTAAAGGTTTGGTTCAGTAATAAAGTTCTCCACCTTAAGGCTTAAACTTAACCTCTGCCACCTGGCTGTTAAGACCCCTCTGAGTATGTGCACCAAGTAGGAGATCTCAGAAATGTAACTCATTTCCATGCAGCTGACAGAGAGGATGACAGATCATGTAGAGAGTGAATTCAGGCTTTGATTAAGAATGTTATTGTAAAAAAATCTGTCTTCAAACACTAAGAAAAGACTGCAGTGCTGAGAAGCACATAAGGTCTTGACCAGGGTCCCCCCGTGCCCTTTGACCTCAGGAGTAATTTGTTTTTCTTTAAACACATTGAGTAAATGTTCAGCATGTTGAAGCAACTACCCAAAGTGTAAATGTTCAAATTTTCAGTGTTTCAGTCTGGTCGCTACTCCTCTGGGGGATCGCTGACCCCGAATCTCACTCTACTGCTTGCCCCCGCCCCATCTGTCTTGATAGTCCCATGACATGCTTTGTCTTTCTCATGTTTTCTCCCCTTCCTTTCCAACTGTTGCTAGTTTGATGTTGTGCTGGCAGCAGGGGTGACACAGAGTTTCGGTGCTGTGGAAAGTCAGCTCCACTGCCTCGGGAAGGGGAGAAGGCTTTAGATCTCCCTCTGTATTTATGATTCTGCTCCTTTTGGTATTATGACCAAAATCTCATGAGAAGAATCATACTGTTTGACAAATGTGTTTCCTTGTCATGCAGCTTTGAGCAACTTCAGATAAGAAGTGGACAGATGGTCTGTGAATAACCTCACTGTAGCACAGGTGTGATGGGCATTTAGCCAGACCACTTGGTTTTTGTACTGAATGTTTGTGGATTTAGGTGGAGGCAGCTCGTAGTAAATGCTACATCACTGCATGATGCATTAATTAAAACCGAGTCAGCTTATTGCAGTGTGTATTTTGTGTAACGGTGAAAGCAAAACAGCACTGTTCGGGCTGCCTCTTTACATATTTTTAGCCCCGCTACCATGTCGAGGCGCGCAGTTTAAGGAATTATGGGGAAAATGGTTGGGGGGAAATTGTCACCACTCTAAAGTTGTTTGACTGTCAAAAGAAAGGAAAGCATCTGTTTATTACTGTTATCCTGACCCTGTGTGTTTATACCGAGCCACACACATGGATGTGCTCCACACTGAAGTGATGGATATGCAGCTCAAATGGTTGGGGGCCAAAATATGTGCCTCTTATTTAGATGTGTGGAGAAAAGAGTCTTCCACATTCAACCGCACAAGTACACACACACAAACAATCTGGTCACTACACACACTGCTGTAATAATCTTCCACATCAGCTGTTTTCCACCAGCCAGTTTATTGTGTGCGACCTTCCATTTGTGCTTCCAGCAGCAGCAGGCCTGTTCGGCAACAGTAAACAGGAACTTTGTTGTTCTTTTCCCCCCCTACCAGAATTTCCCAAACAGAGTCCTGTTGTTTACTTGCCTTTTGATCGGGGTAAATAAAGGGCAAGAAGACTAACCTCTGATGTCTGCTAACTTCTGTCTCTGTTTTTGTGTGTATGTTCTGCTCTGTGCTGTCCTCCAGCTGCTGCACATCTGCATCGAAGGATGGGGGAACTGGCGCTGGTCAGAGGCCTTCAGCGTGGACAACGTAGGGACTCTGCTTAGGACCATTCAGTACAAAGGACGCACCGCCTCACTCATCATCAAGGTCATACAGCTCAATGGTGTCCAGAAACAGGTACTGTCACTTTTTAGTAATTACTCCTTTACTGACTTGTTTGTTTGTATAGATTCTTTTTCTTTTTTTAGTTCTTAAATAAAAGAAATATTACTCCTTGGTCATGTAGTTGTTATGGCGGGTATTTTCTAATGAAGGTCAAAGGCTTCCAGAAAGTGAAACATCTCACTTTTCTTGTAGTTGGATCGGAGTTAATGTGAATAGATTTTAGCAGATCTTTATAATTAACTGAAACGATTAAAGGAAAGATGGTGAACAGCATTACCAACCCCCAGATTTAATTTGTAGAAGATTCCAGGCGCAAGACTCTTTATAATTGACAAGCAGTGATTTATGGCCCAGATACACCGCAGTAACAAAACAGGACCAGAGTTTTCAACATAATCAAGAATATAGGGATCCTGCAGATTATCTTGCTGCTAACCTGTTAAACATTTACACTGAAAGCAGGAACATGTTTGCTGCATTACGCCTGTTGATTTCTTCTATGTGACACAAAAGTCTGGCTTTTTTCCCAGCACTCATTTCAGGATGAGTGCTTTTTAATCTCCTTTTTTTCCCCCTGCTTTTGTATGTTATGATTTAGTAGTTGCTTAGCTAACAACAGACTGTCTTTGTCAGTTTTTGTAATCTGTTTTATACCAATAAAACAAAAGCTTATGAACTTCAAGCCATCCAAAAACACAATGTGTCCCATCAATCCACAGAGAAGATCACAGCAAATCATAAACCAGCATAAACCAAATACATACACCAACTGTCTTTTTTTTTTTCGCTCTAAGAAAAGGAATGAATCATGCTGGAATTTTTCCACAAATAAAAAGCAGAGTCTTCATATTCCTGAAAATGCAGAGATGCCATCAGATTGTAGCTGTGACACTTTGTTATGTAAACAGTGTCAAGTGTCACACACATCTCCCACTCATCCTCCAGACAAAACAGACTCGGCTTCTCACATTCCTTCTACCATCTGTCCCAAACTTTGATTACATCTTGTTTCCATTGGATGCAGTGATAGAGTATGAACATTGGTCATATCCAATTCACAACAAAAACCCCATAACGGGACGGCAGCTGCCACTACAGAGAAACGCATGAGTATACATCAGTCTGGGTTTTCTTTTGGGAGGGTGGGGTTCGTCCTCAGCGCCACACCATGTCCTCTCCTTTACCCTCTTTCTTGCTTCTCTATGGTCTTTCATTGTCACCTCTTGCACATGGATGAGTGAGTGGGAGAACACTTGTAAAGGCACGTGCATTAGGCCTGCTACTGATAATTGCTGTCAGGATCACTTAATCCATTGATTATTTTTTGATCAGTGGTTCATCTTTAACATGGAAACAGTGAGTAAAGCTTCATGTTGTTTCCATTACAGTGTGTTCAAAAAGAGGGGTGAAACAAAAATTACAACTTTTTTTTTCTCTATGAAACCAGCTTTCTCTCATTTTTGGTGTGTGCATGTGTGTGTTTCAGCTAGGTGTTGATATGATAGTCTGTCTATACAGTTAGATGGAAAAGAGAGTTTTTCACAGGACTTACGAGGGTAAGTAGCAGCCATGTGCTGTTAATGAAATGGTTTTGTTTAACTGATCATTGGCAGCTCCAAAGCATTCATTGCTGCAATCCTCCCAGAAGCAGGCATCCCAGCAAATTCACCCAGTGCAGTGCTTGAGGAACTACAGAAAAGCTCAAAAGCTGTATCTCAAACTCTACAGACATCGATTAGCATGTTAAAGGTTAAAGTTTGTGACAGCACAATTAGAAAAAGACTGAATAAGTTTGGTTTGTTTGTTAGGGTTGCTTGGAGAAAGCCTCTTCTCTTCTCCTCTTCTCTCTGAAAAAGAACATGGTAGCAAAGCTTATGTTTCAGTTGCATCTGAATAAACTGCAGCACTTCTGGAGTCGTGTCCTTTAGACTGAGAACACCAATGTTGAGATGTTTGGTCCCAATGCACAGGACCACATTTGGTTGTGTTTGGTTTACCATCTCTCAAGCACAGTGGTGGACGGGTGATGATTTGTCCAGGAGTCCAGATCTTGTACGCACATGCTTGTACTATAAGTTTTTTTTAAAAAACAAAATAAGATGTTCCACACACAGAGTACTCTGTGTGTGTGTGTGTGTGTATACACACATATGTGTTTACATTGTTTCACACATAAGTCATTTCCGTTCATATGAGTACAGATTGACTGTATTTCTGGTAACTGATGTAAGGGAGTGTGTCTGTGTGTCACCTTTGAGATGTGGAATAAAATGCAAATTAAAATCTGAATGCAATGGTTTACACATCATTTAAAGTAAAAATACTGCAAGAAAGAGAAAGTTTTTTAAACACACCTTTAACTTCTCTGTTTTGACGTTATCATTACATTCTTTTTTTATTCCCGTTTAGTACAACATCCCAAAACTTGTAAAAATGGGGGATGTATATGAATTGTTAATGATCTTAAACTGTAAGGCAAGTTACCCTTTATAAAGCAGCTGGGAATCGGAAATTATTCAGATAGAAGTCAAAGCTGATCTTAGTTGGAAGGCGTCTTTTTGAAAACCATGACTTTCCACATCCCCGGCGACATGTTGTAAAACTCATAATTATAGAAGTTTATTATAAGGCACTAAACATCTGTATTTCTAATTTGGGCAATTCTGTCATGCAACCCTCTCCCCAGGTAATAATCTGTGGGCGGCAGGTGATGTGCAGCTACCTGACTCAGGACATTGAGCTGCGAGTGGTGCAGCACTACGTGGGACCCGATAGCCAGACGGTAGTCAGGGAATACTGCGACTGCCTGGAAGCAGGAGCCAAGCTGCCATCCTATGTGCTGGAGGATGCAGAGATGACAGAGCTGTGTGTAAGGGCTCGAGGAGACGATGACTGGTCCCAGGATGTTCAGCTGGAACGGAGGGATAAGAGCAGCAGCAGCTTTGTTGTACAGGTAACACAAGTAGAACTTTAAGTCAGCCTTCCACATATCCAGTAAAGCTTCCCAGTTAGTTTCCCAAAGTCTTGTCTGTACATGTCTTTACAATCAAAAGCTACATCAGTTACAATTTGTTGCGTGTGCATACTAGCAGATTAAAATGCACACGTGTGCTCCACTGTGCCTGGAATTGTCCAAATGCAAGCTGTTGAATGTGCTAGCCATGCACACGGAGTTACTCTCACACATTGCTCATACCACTACTTCTGACTGGCTCTCCATCCACACAACATGTTTGGAGCCAGTGACTGGACCACCAACTGTGACCGGATCCTCTTCTCCTGGGTGGCCACAGTGGCAGCGCTTCCATGCTGCTACTCACTGTTAGAGAACAGATTGAGATCTTCCCCTCAGATAGGCTTACAAAGACCCTGCAACCCATAACCCAGCCATGTTGAGAGGTAGAAAATACTGTTTATGCTCTCTCATAACAACGTTAACCATAGACAGGAAACACTAGCTGATATGTGGGCACAGGGAAAGGCTTTGAAGGCACTTTCACACCACTGGATAAGCGCCAGCTCCATCCCTGCTGTTCTTGTGCTTGCTCTTTATTTTTCTTGTACTTTTTTCCCTGCTGTTCTTGTATTTGTTCTTTATTTTTGTTGTACTGTCTTTCTTTGTCTGCCTCTCTCTTTTTTATTTATAAGCCTCACGCTGTTAACAGCTAGCCATCTACCACTCCAGCTCCTGTGTATGTGTGTGTGTTTTGGAAAAGGGGGTCTGAACATCTCTGATTGCACTCCAGCATGCACTGTTATCTCTTTTCGTAGGATCAGCGATTCATTGCACATCTGGAGGGCTGGCTCCAAATGAGAGAGCTGCCTGAACTAGTAGCTGGGTCCTTAGATCTCTCTATCTGTGCCTGTCTCCTGCTATTTCACTCGCTTGTTTCCTCCCTGCCTTTTACCCTCTCACCCACACACTGGCTCACTCATCTATCTTCTAGTTAACTCCTTTCTTTACTTCATTGTCTGGCATCAAGCCTGTCCACCTGTCCTGCATCCCTCCATTTTCAGTGTTTGTCTTCATTTTTTTTAAAATCTGCCTGATGATTCTCTGTATCAGTAATCCATCTGAGGTATCTCCTTTGTCATATCTCATCTTCCTCATCCTTAAATCTTATTTTCAACATTTTTTTAAACGTGTGAGCTTTAGAGAAAGCACAGAAGGTCATCGCGACTTTATCCCAGTGGTGAGCATTTTTTAGTTGATCAGCACTGCAGAACATCTGTTTGCCAAAGTTTTACTCCCCGATCCAAATAAGTCTATTTTGCAAGGGTCTGTATATTAAAGCTGAATGTTCACCCTGTCTCTTTGCTCTGCTCTGCTGACCCTACCAGTAAATGAAGTCCCCAGGCTGTCATAAACTAAACCGCTTGTAATGTGACTTGGCATCCCAAGACTTTAATGAGGAGTGAAGAGTAAATGGGACAAACACCAGTGACACATTAAGAGTGCTTAGTGTTTGGTGGGCACATTCTCAGCCTTTAAATCTTGCAAAGATTTAACTGACTGTAATGGGCCATTATCTGGCACTAACAGTTGTCAGTCCTCACAGCCATAGTATTGTGTTGCAGGGCTTTGGGGAGACTTAACATTTAACTACTAAAAGAAGCCAAGAAACAAAGATTTTTAGGACAAAACATTATTGATGGAGGCAGTAAATATCATGCCAGGGGGTAAGAAGGAGCAAAAGCATTTAAGTTTATCCAGTTTGTTCATATTTTACATCTTAACCACACACAAAGTGTCCTTGGTTGTTAGTGTCCTTGATCTCTCAGTCTATTGTCTGTAATCTTTACAATAACTGGAATAGATTGCAAGTGTTAAAAATACTACATTCACTCTAGTACAGTATAACTGTATAACTGTATAACTGGGAACTGAATAGATCAGTTGCTGGACTTCTGGGAAAGAAATGTTACCCATTCTTGTCCTGGATTTTCTTGGTCGTATTTTTCATTTCGTGGTGCATCAAATGTTGTCAACTGGTGAAAGATCTGGAGCACCGGCAGGGAGCCGGTCTTTTTTACTATGAAACCACGTTGTTGTAGTAGATGCATATGCAGTTTAGCATTGTCTTGCTGAAATACGCAAGGCCTTCCCTGAAATAGAGGTTATATGGATGGAAGCATATGTTGCTCTAAAACCTTCTAGCATTCATGGTGCACTTCCAGATGTGCAAGGTACCAATTCTATAGGTAACAATGCACTCATATACCATCAGATTCATCCAACCACAGAACAGTTTTGCCTCAGTCCATTTTAAATGTGCTTCGGCCAAAAGAAGACGCCGGCATTACTGGATCATGTTCACATATGGCTTCTTCTGTGCGTGATAGAGTTTTCACCTGTGTTTGTGGATGGCACGGTGAACTGTGTTCACAGAAAATGAATCTGGAAGTGTTCCTGAGCTCCCGCAGTGATTTCCATGACAGAATCATTCCTGTTTTTATTGCTGTGCGTCCTGAGGGCCTGACCAACGCAAGCATCTATTATTGATTCTCGACCTTTGCCTTGCTCCCTGAGATTTCTCATGATTCTCTAATTCTTTTGATGATACTGTATTATGTACTTTAGACAATGAAATATTCATGATCTTCATAATTTTACATTGAGCAACATTATTCTGAAATTGTTACACAATTTATCGATGCATTTTTTTTGCAGATTGGATAACGAGAGCCCATCTTTTGTTCTGAGAAATGCTGCATTTTTGTATCCACTCACATTACGGCCCTGTTGCCAGTTAACCTAATTAGTGCAAAATGTTCCTGCAGCTGTTTCTTTTTAGTACCAATTAGTTTTCCGGTCTTTTGTTGCCCTCTCCTAACTTTTTTGGGACGTGTTGTAGCCATTAAATTCCAAAAGAGCCAATATTTTTCTTAAAATGGTGCATTTTCTCAGTTTAAGCATTTAATGTTTTCAGTGTTCTATTGTGAATAAAATATGAGATTATGAGATTTCTTAATTATTGCTTTATATTTTATTTGCGTTTTACACAGTGTTGCAACTTTACCCATCAGTCATCAAAGGCTCATGGGGTAGTGTCATTATCCCATTGGGTGGGCAAGCAGCCAGGCAGGTGGCATGAACACCCAACACATAGCTCAAGAATGAGGCGACATAGGATTTTCAAATTCATACCATAGGAGCATTTGTTAAAACTCTCAATCTAGTTCAAATATGACCAAATATCAAAGTCAAGGTTAGAGGTCAAGTTTGTTGAAAATCCTTCAGACTTCTTTGGTATTGATATCTTCTAACATATAGTTTGTTTCCTTTCAGGTGCCTTGTTCCAGTGGCTCATTGCTTTATGTTCTGTGCACTCTCATCACAATCGAACCCAACTCTCACATGCAGCAAAGAGTGGTGAGCACCTGTTACATTATTTACTTTTACAGAATATTTTAAACCTTTTTGTTTTGATCCAAGTAATTATCCAGCACTTAAGATTAAGAATGTTCAATTTTTGGTGTAATCATTGTTTTTTCCTGATTTAGTTCTGCTCTCATCAGTTTGTCTTTTCATTGATTGTTCATGTTCCAGGTGGTTTTCAGTCCACTGTTTGTCATGAGGAGCCACCTGCCGGACTCTCTAATCGTTCATATAGAGAAGAGGAGCCTCGGACTGCGAGAAAGCCAGCTAATACGTGGACAGGGCCACCAGGAGCCCCTGCTAAACACGGAAGCTGATCTCACCCATCATCTCACTTTCCAAGCCAGGTAAAAAAACCAAATTATATGCATTGATCCAAAAAAGGACCTTGTAGTTCAAGTAATGTCTAATACCTTGTCATGCTTAAAATGTATGAAACACTATATAACACACCTCAGCTTCACAAACCTGTTACATGTTACAATTTCTGCACATCTGACACTTCCACTGGTTTATAGGTGTAGGTTTAGCAACTTTATGTGTCTAAAAATACTGAATGGCAGGGTTTTTCAGTGTATTTTTCTTTCTGATGAAAGTGGCAGGATTTGTCAAGCTCAAATTGTGAAAGAGTGGTTCACGGATCATGAGAATTAATTTTCACACATGGACTGGGAACACACACAGAACCCACACCTTAACACCACTGAGAATCTTTGGGATATCCTGGAAAAAACATGATGGTCCAGCTCAAGCATCAACATAATAAGATCTTCACAAAACATTTATGCAAGTCTGGACAGAAATAAATGTTGAGATATTGTATAATCTTCTCAAAATTATGGCACATCAAATGTGTGCGGTCACTGAGGCTAATATTAAAGGTTTTCAAAATTTTCAGCTGGCTCAAAAAGTTCCTCTCTAGTTTTTTTTATGCCTTCACTTTGCAGTGTCACTCAGTTATGATCCTCTCACACCGCATTCTGGTTTCTGTGATCCAGTATGAAGACATGATCCAAGAAAATACATGTGCATTTCAAACTAAGAGGAAGCCACCTCGGCAGCAGCTGACACATAGCTTCAATTCTGACATTTTAGGTGGGACCATCATTACACCTCATTTAGATACAGCCCCAGCAAAGCAGGGTTTTTTTCCAGTAGTGTGTGTGTGTAGAAATAATATGTGTGTATGTCTACGTTTGCATGAGGTGAAAAATGTATGCGCACTAGCCCTGTGTCTGTGTGTGGTCCGTGCCTGTCATTGTCTTGGTTAGAAATGTGCCAGTGTAAGTGTGATAGATGCCACTTCATCATGGGCAGAACCTGTCACATACATCACTGCTACGCCTATTACTCGTCCCAGTTTGTCTTTATGTGTTTGCACATATTTCCCATAGCCTCTGTGTAAGAAACCAGTAACTGTACAATTTATTATTGTAGCCAAGTCCATCAAAGAAATGCTAAGAAATTCATCTGTATTTTATCTGTTTTATCTAGCATCACCACTACACCTCATTTCATGTCATATATATGTACATGGCATGTGTTTTGGCGCATGGTGTCGTTCAGTAACAGAAGTGTTTATGTTTCAGTGTGTGTGGCCCCAAGGGAAATAGCTACCACATGCATATATTGTTTTGTTGTCGCTTCTACTATATTTGTTATCTTTCCAAATGTAATTTAAGTTGTTTTATGCAAATACATAAGGGGGGTGCTGGGTGGGGTGGTGGGGGGTCAACCTTTTGGTAGCAAGTGGTGGTGATCTGAATAAACAGAGTAAACGTTGAGTGTAATTGACTCTCCCTGAGAGATTTTTTTTTTTTTTTTTTGTTTTGCTGTAACTGTTGTGTTTAGATATCTGGTCACAAAGTTTGTTTTGATTTCAGCTGCCATAAAGGAACCGCAGTGGCTGTACAGTGACTGGGAATGTATTTGGCCCCTGCTGTTGAAGATAAATCCTTTTCAGTCGTACAAAAAGCAAGCTCAGAAAGAACTAAGTGTCTTGTCTTTCTAGATGGCAACCACAATGCTCCTCGTGTTTACGATCCGTCCCCTGCCTAAACCGTTTCAAACCGCACAAACTTGCATACTCTCCTCTCCTGTCCCCCGCAGCTCAATCCATCCCTCATCCCTCTCCATTCTCATAAGCACACACTACAAGCCACAATTGTAAACATACACACATTTCGTACAGATGCACACAAGGCCCCCCTTCCCCCCGACCCCAAACCCCTAGGACAGATCCAGTCTGTTCGCTGGTCAACAGCTCATCTTTCCTTCCTGTAATTACGCATAGTTGTGGGCTTTAATGGACGAGGTAGAGAACAGCGCTGTGGTCTCCGCACAAGAGACACAGACAAGTCTTAACCAGAACTCTTATGTCCTGCTCTCCTCGTTCTGGCCACCACATTAGAAGATCAAGAGTTACAATCAGAAGCCTCTTCCAGTTTTCCCCCTCAGGAACTGCTCTGGATGAGAAGCTTCCCGTCAACACCTTGGCCCTCTCGTCTGTCTTGCCCCAGATCCATAAGCAATAGCCCCTGTGTTCCCTTTATAGCACAATGGGCTCTATTAATAAACTACTGCTCTGGGGTAAGGGCTGCTTTGCTTTAGCCAAGTGGAACTGGATGCTGCCCAGATAAAGAGAAGAAGTTATTAAACTGTTGGATTTTTTTTCTCTTGTTGTTGCAAAGACATAATTGACCAGTGTCTGGGACCTAGGTATTCAGTGGGATTATTTACTGCCATTTAGCTTTTTTCTCTGATCCTTATGAGTTAGTGTTTGTAAGACAAGACTGCATGTCATGAGGAGGAGTCCATAACAAAAGGCAGATTGAACCCGCTTCAAGGTTTCAGGGCAAAAGTGGAGTGTAGCTAGGGGTCACTTTAATTGCATCGAAAAGAACAATGGGAATAGTCAGATGTTGTCAAAGGATGTCTTGTTTTATAGTGAAATAAAGTATATTTGAATTGTTTATGGTGTAAAATAACATACTGCCAAGCCAGATTTGCTGGGGGGAAAAAACAAATGATTGTGTGTCACAGGCAGTGCCTTTATTTATTTACTTTTATCACACTTTCACTGAACTTGATATCTTCTAATCTTTGAGTTAAATCAGCTGTCTCTTGTGTCTTATCAAATCTAGGGTGTCTACTTTCTTGATAAACACGCATCACAGTCAGATGCTGTTTGAGAAAATTGTAATGATTTTATGTTTGTGCTTTCTCTCTTTAGGGAAGATGAAGATGCTTCGCACTGCGCTGTGCCAATCTCCACCAGCCTAATCAAGCAGATACTGAATAAGACTGGAAACGAGGACAACCCAGAAAACATCTTGGCTGATTTCTATGGTCCAAAGATAAGCAATGAGCCTCCATGGCCTTATGTCATCAAAGACACTGACAGGTACTCTTAATAAGACTTTGCATTGTACTGCCTGGCAGATTTGATGTGGGATATATGTTCGCGAGGGCACAAAGTGCTGTGAATATTTCTTTACTGGCAGATGGGTTTTTTTTCATTCTCTACTTAAAAACAGTTTTCTTTCTGTTCATTAAGACACCTCGTGATCTTTTTAATAAGTAGCATCAATAACTCTTTTTCATCCCTGTCATGGCTCTTTTGTGGCTAGCATTAAATTTAAAGTTTCATAATACGCAGCCCACCAGTGTGTTATTTTTCTAATGCTTAGCTTCTTACAGCATTCCTCCTCAAAGCAGAGAGTTGCGCAAGCGAGCCTTTATTGAAAGAAGCTTCTTTTTATTGCTCACTCTTTGTTCTCATAATAAAACGGTTAACTGCAAAGACAATGCAGAACCATGCATCAGACATTAGCAGCAATACCACTGCTGTCCCCACAGACCGGAGATTAAGGCTGTCATCCTGTCGCAGTCCCACTTTCTCACACAAGTGAGAGGGACTTGCATTTGGTTATGGCTTGGCCCATCTCTGCAGAGCATGCATTGTATATACACTTGTATGTGTATGCGTGCACTTGTGTAAATGTGGCCCGTGGATGAGTTTACGTATAGCGTCGGGCAGAACACACATGGGAATCTGTCTACAAATGTCATTCTGGGAATCATCTTGATAGCAGCAGTAGGAGACGCAGCCACATGCTCTCCCACAGGCTCCAAGTTACAAAGAGTCCCAGCGGATCTGCTGGACATGTGGGCCATATGTCTGCTTGTGGTTGCCTTGGTTTCCCTACACTCGATACATATGCAAACACACACACAGATTGTTGCTATGCACATGTGTGTATACACACTTATACCATTGTGTTGCACTTACACCACCATACACATCGCTCACCTTTAAATGTCACACACTGCGTCTGTGTGGAGGGCTGGTATCGGGTGGTGTGGTGTTAAGTTTCTCTTTGAATCGGGCCTCTCTATTTTTCCTGAGAGACAAAGTCCAAGGCCAAAGCTCACTTCCCATCATAGAAAGCGGCAGTTTGTCTAATCTGTGAAGTTGCTGCTCCGAAGGAGCATCGGGAAAAATGTTGAGGGAAAAGGGGGATGTCATTAGGATTAATAGCTCTGATTGCTGTCTTTAAACACACTCAAAACTTGGACAGAAAGTTAAAGCCACAGTTTAATTTGTATATTATTCTTTAATGCTGATAATAGTGATAGAGTTTGCTGTTTGGAAATAGTACTCGGTCTTCCTGGCACAGTCAAGAAACCAGACCAACACCAAGCAAGCTCCTTGGCAGGCAGTGTGTAACTATGGTGCCTTAAAAGGGCAAAGGAAGTTTAAAGTGGTAAATGTTTTTTTTTTATTCTCTTTGTTGGGTTTTTAAAGGCAGTGGGGCACCTCCATAATCATTTTTTTTTTTTTTAAATACCCTCTTTTTGTGGTGTACTCGAGCTGCTATGTGTACGGCAGCAGCCTCTCAAAATTCACACTTTTAAAACCCTAATCTCCAGAATCACTGGGGTTAGACTAAAGCTGCTGAGCACATTATTTTCCATTACAGTTTTCTGATCTCTCTAGTATGATTTATGAGCCCTGCACTTTTTTGTCCCCATCCGCAAGGTCAGTGGTGCATTTAACCACACACACACTACCATAAACACCAGTAAATGGTAAAGAAAAGCTGTTCCCAGTGTTTTTGGTCCCATTTCACTGCAGTCAGTCTTTGGGTTTGTGACAAGTTTGAGATGACAGGTTGGTAGGTTGAGCAGAGTCCAGGCGGCCTTGTGGGAGAGAGAAGACTGGTTTGCCTTTGATGGCTTTGAACTTCAGAGTAAGTCTGAGTTTGTTTGGTTCTCTTCTGGCACTCAGCACTGTTTAGGGCTCACAAGATGATGATTACCATGAAATGAGTGCCGTGTCAGTGAATTAGTGGAAAAATGAGTCTGTCTGTCTGCCTGTTTGTCTGTGTCTCAACATGCCCATGTGTGATCCCAAATGTCTTGTCAACTGTTCTCTGGATCTGTTTGTATTGCATAACTTGTTTGCAGACCACTTCTGTCTGTGTATTTGTTTAGCCTGTGTGACTGCTGTCAGTACATTATTGGTCAGCACAAGGTGTGATCAAAAAGTTCTGAGAACAAGAGCAAAAAAAAATCAAAAGCCTTTCAAGATTTCAATTTGGCGTATCTCACGTTCGAGGTCAGTGACTCATTCACCACTGGACTGTTTTCAGCAAAGCTGCTATTTTTAGATCTCTCAGTGGAACTGAGAGGAATGTCTCTCAGCACTTGAGCAGCTGCAGTGGGTGCTGGATCTCCTTCCGTGTCTCAAAATGGCGATCCTGCAGCTTAACGTTCATCCTAGCTGCCACTCCGAGTCCAGATCATTTTCTCTGAACGTTCTTCCTCAGACACTTCAGTGCGCTACAGCTCTGCATCGATAGTCTCAGCTGCTCATAGGGGGTCATATGATTGTTGGGTTTTTCTCTGTATTTATTATTGTGCTATCTACTGTACAATATAAAGCGCCTTGAGGCGACTTTTGTTGTGATTTGGCGCTATATAAATAAAATTGAATTGAATTGAATTGAAGCTGGGGTCGAATTCATAATACACAACCCGATCAACGCTGGGGAAAAATGACAAGCTTGCTCTCTGTATCGCTCTTCACCTCACACGTTAACCCTCCACACAAATGTTGGACCTGTTTGTTTGTTCTCTGCTCAAGTTTGAGATCTGTGGTGACATCACAGTCAGCACACACAATCAGTGTGTTACTGATTATAAGCACAGTTGAAGTGGTTAGAATGAGACAACCAGGAAACCGTCTAAAAATAGCAGGAGCCCTGGAAGCTGCCCAGTATATGTCAGATTTGCCAAATTTAAACCATGTAAGGTTTCCATTTTTATGGAGTGTGTTGATAAAGTTGATCATTAAGACTGAAAGGCTGAGACATTTGATTCTTATATGGTGCAGCAGTGCTTACCATATAAAATACTTTAGTGTAAAATGATGCAAATTCGACTCAAGTGATCATTCTCCTCAAATCAACTTCTCCATACTGGGATTCTGCTGGAGTGATTGATCCAAGAAGTGTTCTCGCCCAACAGGTCAGTGCTCGAGCCTCTTGCACAATGGGACAGTCCTATGCAGGTGAAGCTCTCCTGCTGGAAACCTGGTCTAAACACGCTTCTGGTGGAGCTGCTCCCCTGGGCCTTACTGGCCAATGATTCCCAATGGGATCTCTGGCTTTTTGAGGGAGAGACCATCGTACTGCAGATACCAGCCGGCAAGGTCATTGTACCGCCCAACTTCAAGGTAGAGTGCCATAAGATCTTTGTATGTATATGGAAGTTGTTTAAAAAGTCAAAGCTGCAAAAGATTAAAATGGTACAAGTCCATAAAAATCTCCTTATATTCCACGGACTCTGTATTTAGTTGCATATTTTTCAAGCTGTACCTACCAGTTAATGTTCATATCTTCCAGTCTCCACGCCTTGATTTGTGTGTCCAAAACAAAGTGTCAAACTT
Source organism: Oreochromis aureus (assembly GCF_013358895.1). Classification (NCBI taxonomy): domain Eukaryota; kingdom Metazoa; phylum Chordata; class Actinopteri; order Cichliformes; family Cichlidae; genus Oreochromis; species Oreochromis aureus. The sequence continues at coordinate 5,671,333 of NC_052952.1, read as the reverse complement.
TCATTTATTACTTATTTTCTTCAGCAGAAATACATTTCCAGTAAAACTCATTCTTATTTTGAAAGACATTAATAGACTCTATACTACTTGCCAACGTCTTTGTGACATCATGACAATAGTCGTAATAATTCAGCAAATATATATTTTGACATCAAGACATGGGTGTCTTTTTGTGGCATTAAAGCCATTATTACGAAACCAGCTCTTTTCTCACTTCAGTCTCGACTAATAAGCACAAAACCTGAGATCATTCACCAGAGCTGCATTACAACAATATTCCCTGCCTAAGTCTTTAACTGCGGCCAAGCTCTGTCACCGTATACTGCAGGCATGCATTCTCACTGGCTTCTGAGATCAGAAAGAACAGCCTGCAGATGGTTTTCCCCCTTTGGAACGTAACACACACACATACGCACATTTCTCTGTCAGAAACCCAGCGCTAAGCGGGAAGGCAGTGTATCAAAGAACAAGACCTAATATGGTTCAGCACGAGGAAACAAAATAAAAAGTTGTAAATGTGTAATAGCCTGTGAAATAGAAACAAATAAATCGTTGTTTCCATAGCAACCTCCTATTTATCATGGAGCGACACGTCGAGAGAAGACAGTTGCAGCTGCAACTCTCACACCGGATTGGTTTAATAGGAGAAGGCTGGTGTTTTGATCATCAGTATGCTCCAGAGCCAGATGAACAATCAGTGTGGAGCACTGAGGTTACTAGTAATTTATTAATACAGTACTTTGCGAGGACTGTATGAATTGATATACAGGAGCACTAAGTTGAGCTTTCTGGAGAGAAGTCTCAGGTTCAAATATGATAGTAAATTTTGTCTGAGTTGACTTTTGATGCTTCATTCATTCTCTGTCTCTTGTTATCATTCTCTAACCTGAACTCCTGTTCATTGCAATCCAGGAAGCGTTCCAGATTGGTATCTACTGGGCCCAAACTAACACTGTCCACAAGTCTACAGCCCTGAAACTAGTCCATGACCTAACTTCTCCTCGGTGGAAGGAGGGATCAAGCTCAGAGGTGGTCACTCTGGATGAGGAGGGATATGTTGAAGCTGACATCACACTGGGAGCCTTCCCTGGTAAACAGAAGGTGAGGGAAACTTCAAAGCTTTTTTAATATACGGTCACTCACTGGGAAAGTGAAATAGTTTGTTAAAACTGAAGTGAAGTTTAGGCATATTTGTCAAGAAATGTTTTTAATTTGGGGGTTTTGTCCATATATCTTAGGTTTATTTATTTTCTGCCAGTTATTGATTTACATCGTGGTTTTTTCTTTCTTTTTTCTTTTCTTTCTTTCTTTTTTTACAAAGCCATAATGTGGTTTAAATCAAAAAGTTCTGATGAATTATTAGGGAGGCAAGTGGAAAAGAATACATAATTCTTGAAGAAATAATTGTAATATATTTTCCAAATCAACAGAGCTTCTACCAGCATGAGAACTCACCGGCTAATTCAATAGCTACACATGTTTAACTGCTCTTTGAAACAAATGTCTAATCAGCCAATCACATGGCAGAAACTCGCTGTGCTTAGGCATGTAGACACGGTCAAGTGGATCTGCTGAAGTTGAAACCAAGCATCAGAGTCTAGAAGAAAGGTCATTTAAGTGACTTAGAACTGATGCCAAGTGATCTGGTTTTTTCAGAAACTGCTGATGCACTTGGATATCCTCAAACAGCCACCAGTGGGTTTACAGAGAATTATGTGAAAAAGAAAAAGCAGCCAGTGTTTAGCAATATTCTGGGAAAAAATAACAAAGTGGGAGGCAATGGTGAAATTAGAAAGGCATAAAACGTGCAACTCTGAACACACCTCCTTGACACTGGAAGCAGGTAGACGACATCAACAGAAAACCACACGCAGTGCCGCTCCATCCTGAGAACTGTAAAATAAGGCTACGTTTAAACACATTTCCCTGTCTGATGACTCTCAGCTCTGCACAGGGACAGAATATGGAGCGTTGACAGCATGGATCCATCCTGCCATCTATTCACCATTTGTCATCCTCGTGACCACATGATTTACAGATCTCACAAGAAACAACGTTGTTACTTTCTTTAATCATTTATCGCTGACAGCTTATTGCCTGTTCTTTCCTCCGTAGCTGTGTCAGTTCTGTGTGTCATCTGTGGTGAGACATGGCATCCAGATCTTGCAGATAGAGGACAGGACGATTCTTGTCAACAACACTCCTTACACTATACACTACAGGCCCCTGCTGAGTGACCACGCACTGGCAGCTGATGACCAGGTAATTTGAATGCATGCTTTTTCCTGTCACAGGGAGGGAAAGAAGGTTTCTCTGAATTACGTTTATCTTCTTTGACTTAATGAGCTGAAAATTTTGGCAAATGTTTAAAATGTGAAACACAGAAATGCAGATTCTGTATATTTTTAGTATGTTTCAGACTAGACAAGGACAATACATCATACATCACAACACCTGGCCACATCCTCAACTGTTAGCTCTAACTCTAAAACGGTGTAAATGTTTCATTGAGTTTCATTTCACAATGCTACTTTCTAGCCTTGTGGCATTTGTGTGTGCTTATGGCCCTGTGTCATGTCTCTCCTGTCTGCCTGCTCAAGTTCCTGAAGCTTCACACATACATTTTATTCCCTATGCACATTGCAAACGCAGTGTGTCTACCCCAGCACACATACACCTCCCTGGGATGTTGCAAGCCGTTTTCCATCAGATCATGTCCCAAACCTTCCCCCACCCCCCTCTCTCCCTCCGCTGTTCTCACCATGTGGCAATGGCACTTCATAGGGACATTAGACAAACACCCAGAATTGGATGCAGGTTTCCTTCCTGCTTTCATCTGCTGCTTGTCCCTAAAGAGGGCAACAATGTTGTGATGTCATTTAACAAGCTTTCAGATCCCCTTATGGAAGGATGGCAAAGTTTGCCAGTTGCCACTAATTGACTGAAAAACCTTTTAAAAAAAGAGCTTAAGAAACTAAAGAGCGGGCGATGGGCTTAACAATAACACAGACCGCAAACAAGGCTAGGAATGCCTTTCTAGTTTGTCTATTCATCATGCTTAGGGCCTAATCCCTGTAGTCCTATACTACACACTGCTCACTGGCTGTTAAACCAGCGCAGCAGGGCTTCTCTGCTACCAATTTAGCTCTAAGCTCAGTGGGAGAAAGAATAGAGTAGAATAACAATGTGGTTTTACCATGTATCTTTTGTTGTAATCACTTGCATCTTCTTTGCTCTCTGGCTTTCTTTTCTTCTTGGCCTTCGTGTCCCGTCTCATATCCTGTTTTCTGATGAGATGTTTGACCATTTCTCCTCCTTTATTCTCATTTGCTCATGTCACCTTGCCCTCTCTTTTTGTCTCTTTCGTTTTCTATCTTTTTTTCCTTCTTCATCTGTCATTTATTTATATTCTTACCATGATTTATTTTCCTTTCTCTTTTCAAGCGTATTTTTCTCTCCTCTCAGCTGCCTTTTTATAATATTTATATTATGTACTCTTCCCAGATCTGTGAGATACCAGAGACGGCCACGTTCACACTCCTTCCCCCTGAGAATTCATCCCAAGCCAAACCGTGCTCAGTGCCATGCTGGGACCTCCTCCAAACCAACGTCCAGGGAAAGGTGGAGTTCCCTTTGCCACTCAGACACATGCTCTTCAGCTTGTTTCCGAGGCCTGACGCCGGTGTTGGATCTGCAGCATGGAGCCTTCCCGCTCCCATCCGGCAAGACTTCCCCAGGCAGAGTTTATCTGTTCCCAGGGAACCAGACTCAGGGGGTGGCCTGAGCAGCAGGTGGGTGAAGCAGAACATTTGCGGTTTGCTGGCCGTGACAGTCCATTTAGAGCTGGGCACCGAACCCCAGCTGGCACTAGACATGAAGAGAGGAGACACTGTAGCTAGTCACACTTTGTTACACACTGAAGATGAAGCAGGAGGAGAAATGCCCTCAACATTTCCACTGTCAGTTTATCAGCTGCTCTTGTGCAATTCATCCATCTGAATTTCATGTTGTTTTTCTCTTCCTTTAATCTAGTGTAGCCCATTTAGATAGCTGGTTGGATGGCTTTCAGGGATTGAACACACAGTGATATATACACTCGGTGATAAATAGCTCATGAATGGACAATTTCATTTTTTTATGGATACACCCGTATGATTTGGTGATAAAACTGGCCAGCTTTAGTTCATTTTCTTCATTTGTGTATAATTGTATGTGTAGTCAGACACACAGATATAAACACAAATACAAACATGGACACACACACACACAGTGATGATGCATTGCCTGGGTTCACTTAGGGCTCTGCCCCTAGATGCATTTAGAGGTTTGCAAATGGACATAGCAATAATGTGACGTTTGATGTGTTGATGGGTGTGTGACCGCTTATCTGTGTGTGGTTAGAAAGGGCTGGGATGTGAGCTGTCTGGAGACAGTTTATTTATGGGTTTATTCCCCTGTTATGGCCAGAGCTGAGGTGGAGGTACATCATAGATGTGATTTGTCAGTCTGTCCATTTGTCTCTCAGCAAGATTTCCTAAAAAAGGATGACTTCATGAAACTTGTATTCAGTTTTGTGCCGATCCAAACAATTTCTTCAAATTGTCCTTTTACCTTATTCATGTTATTTTTTTGTGCAGAGCAATAGTCTTGACCTATCAGGAGCACCTTGGAGTGACATACATCACCCTTAATGAAGACCCTTGTCCCCGCATGCTAATCCACAACAAGTGTCCTATCCCACTGCTTTTAAAGGAAAATGTCAAAGGTAACCAGGGCACCTTCTGCCTACACAGGAAACCTCTTCTCTGTGTTTTAATAAGCCTTCTGGTTAAACTCACAATTTCTCTCTTGCACTTTTTTTCCCTCTCTTTTGTTTCACAGAAACTCCAAGGACTGAGGTGTACTGTCGTGCTCTGCCTGCTAACTGTTCCCTGCACCATGAACTCTATTACCACTTTTCCAGTTTCCCAGAGTGCAAGCAGAAAGAGATGCTGCCCACATTGCTACTGAAAAGCACCTCGGACCACAGCACCACCGACTGGACAGACCCCATAGATATCAACTGTCCTGGCACTCAGGTAAAAGAGTAGTAATTGAAGAAATGTACCACTTAAGTCATCCCTCGTCCTAGTGATAGACCAATCTGAACTTTTGACCTAAACACACAGAAACACCTTTCCTAACACCACAGATGTCAGAGATAACAAAACCTCAGCAGCAGCTAGATGGAGCCAGAGTTCATTATGTTTTGCTGGTAATGAAGATTAGCCCTGTCACAGTCTTGTGACTGATGATGATGATAAAATACAAGCACCCAGGTTTTCACTTGTTTTTCTTTTAAATTAGCTTCGCATTAAGAAAACAAGTTAACAATTAAGCTTGGTTTGTGTGGCTGATCCATTACAAATGAAAATAAGGTTTTAGAGGTATGTCGGAACCTTCTTCACGCAACATTAGTTTTTCGTTTTGTGCGTGTTCTGGGGTTAAATGGTGATCCAGGGTAAGAATTTTTGGTCTGATCTGGGGTAGTAATGTAGGGCTAGCAAAATGTTAAGGAGCAGTATGTGTAATGTTTACTGTTGTGTCTAGGCAGCTGTGGGTTGGCGGGGGTGGGGTGGTTGAGGCTCTGTATCTCTGGTTACTGTGAAGTCTGAATTTGACCTGTGTGGTAGGGGTGAGAAGTCAAAGGCTAGACTTGTTATGACTGCTTAGCCAAGCGTTCAGCAGTGATCTGCTTCCTTTCTTCACATGACTGTCTGATGACTCTGAACCTGGAGTGGCATAGGTTAAAGTCAGACACATGTAACTTCTGAAACACACACACACACACACTGACCTGAGCTAGAACTGTGTAAAAGTTCTTCTTCAAAGTATCATGTGACGATGAATGTCTAGTCATTAGTTTTCCGCTGTTGTTCAGGTGGTGTTCCTGCCAGGCTTTGGCTGTCTCTACATAGACGTGACCTATGAGAAAGGCACCCTGGTTCTGTCTCTGGCACCAGAGGGCAGCGTGGACACTGTAATCAACCAACACAGCAGGTATGCGTGCACAGGCAGCGGTTTTATTGTTGTCGATTTATGTTCCCTACATAATTGAGCCACGAGAAATTCAAGCATGCATGTTGTTGTTCCTAACCTTAAGCTATCTACCCCTGTGCCTATTACTGTGTTCACTTCCATTTGCTTTATGATTACTGTTAACAGCTATGTTTTCATGCAGTACTCAAAACATGAAGAAACAGGCATCATTTTCACCACAGGAGGGCAATAAAACCTTCTAGTGTTGTCATGAGCGTAGTTAGTTGTACAGTAGAACATAGTATTACAGCTTTATTCCATTACATCAACACATGCAAGCTGCTTTGTCATTTTGGCAAAACAGGATATTAATATAATCACATGTTAGGTAAATGTAAACAAATTACCTCAGACAATGATCTTTGTTAAAGTGCTCTGGTAGATGCAGGATGAATGGGTTTGGTCCCTTATTATCCTTTACAAATAATCACAGCCATCATACACATGCGCCGCTGGAAAGGTTTCCTGACTGTACCGAAGAAATGACAAATCATTTTATGGCTACTTTAACTGTTGCTATATTTTCATTTGTAAATGCCATTTATTTTTAATAGTTTCTGTTCTTCTCACTGTAGCTCTTTTAGGTTAATATTTCTGTTTTGTTTTCAGGTCTTCCACACTGTCTGTTTGCATCCTCCTGAGTGAGGCCAGCATGGTGCTAAGTGATGATATCACCAGTCCCACCAGTTCGGTGGAGCTCCTGAGACTCACATTAACCAAGTTACTCCTAAGCCTGGCTCCTGCGCCTACATCCCTGCCCCCAGAGCTAGCCGTTGACCCCTCTTTGGGTACAGCAGCCATCCCAGCTCTGATGTCTGACTCATCTCTCATCGAGGTGTGGTGCTCCAGTCTGCAATTGGACAACCAGTTGTATAACCGGGCGAGTTTCCACTTCCCTGTGCTGCTGTGCCAAGATCAGAGAGGGGGAGTTGAACCTGGGAGTCTGTGGAGCCGTGATGCCAACCCCACTGAGTCCCTTGAAGCAATGAACGAGTTCAAACACTCCTGTTTTCTGCAGATGAGGCTGACGCTGGCGGGGGACAGATGCACGGTGGAGGAGGTTAGATTACTTCCCATCTCTTGATGTGCATTTTTGTTTGCTAACTGCACTCTCCCTTCCAACACGTTGTCATAACTTAGCTGATGTATGATTTCATTTTTACTGGAGGCAAAAAAAATCGTGCTTAAAAGCATTTCAGCAGCTGTCACAGCGTGTAAGAGATCAGCATCATCTGTGTCCAAATCACTTTACTTTCTCTCAAACAAATGTGAAGAAGCCATTCTCAGAATAGGTTCTTTTTCTTCAGGTCTCCTTCCAGCTCCAGCCTGCCAGAGTCTACCTCGAAGACACTTTTGTTTACTACATCAAGACTTTGTTCCACACCTACATCCCCACCCATGCTTTTGCCTCTGCAGAGACCCGGTGCAGCAAAGAACTTGGAGTAACCTCCACCCTCCCTGAGCAGGTGCGATATTCATGACACAATCGTTTTATTTCTACTTTTAGTTGCTACATTCTGACAGTCTTTATAACTACAATGGAACCTTTAGCGTACTGGCAGGAAGCAGCATCCAACCTCATAACGATATGTGGAATATGTCTGAGAATTATTTCTTTTGATAACTGTGATGTGTGATCCAGGTTCTCCAGTCAGCACAGGCATTGGTCCACCCCGTGCAGCTGCAAAAGCTGACCATCCAACCTGTCAACCTGCTAGTTAGCATCCATGCCTCTCTGAAGCTGTACATCGCTTCAGACCACACTCCTCTGTCCTTCTCCCTCTTTGAGAGAGGGCCATTCTGCACTACAGCCAGACAGCTCGTCCATGCTCTGGCCATGCACTATGCTGCGGGAGCCCTCTTCAGAGCAGGTAGGTAGCAAACAGGACTAAGTTATAAAGCTTCTCTTAACCTCAAACACCTGTATTCACACTAGATGATGCACTTTTTCCCTACATTCTCTTTATGATGGGCTTGGTGTCACAATCTGTGGTGTCGGTTGCCAAATGAATTGTGAATTCAGCATGAAGTAAGAAAATTCTGCCGTTTCTTCTCAGCACAGCTACAGTTGATCTTTCAAATGATACACCCCGGGGCTGCTGGAAAACTGTAGAGCTCCAGGAAGCAAAACCTGAATCACCAGTGGCCTGAGAACGACTTATGTTCTGTCATTGTCATTATTCAGTGGTGTATCATAAGTTTTGACCAATAACTCACGGTTCACACCCAGTTTGTTGGCAGTATGTTTTGGTTAATCCTTTAGCGGTCACCGTGTCTAAGGCTGACTTATCAGGCCCTGTAAGAGCTCCATACCTCTCTCCTGTGCTGTCCTCCTGTCTAGTCAAAGCCTCCACACATGGTCTGATTTAAGCCAGTCATTTCCACATCAGAAATCACCATTCTGGCCAGACGCTTCCTTCCCGCTGTCTCTCGTTAGAACCTTCATTTCTGCTCGTATTTCAACACGTCACCCTACCGCCTTCTCCTCTTCCTGAGTCATCATAAAGACCCGGGCTCCAGGAAACATTGCATTCTGGGACTGATTAACATGAGGATGTGCAGCGCTATGATCAGACATGCACCCACATGTGTAAATCCGTGCACATACAAAGCCTTATGGACAATAGACACACTATCTTTGCATACACTCTAGCACGTGTGTGTTTAAAGGCATGACTCAGGCCTGTAAACATCAGCTCCTGTCAGGACTTTATGCTTTACCAAAACCACAACTGGGAAACCATATAAAGCCGAATCAACCACGAGGCCCCACTAGAGTAGGTTTCCTACCATTAGAGTCCATCATTCAAGTGCAAATTGACAGAGAATAAGAGCCGAGCGGGGCCCGGCGTCCTGAGAAATGACTATTTGATTTTTGTGACGGAGTTGTCAGTGCATAAATATCAATGAGCTGTGCCATCTGAAGGGGACTCCATGGTTTAATGAGAGAGGTGAGATAGTAGGAGGCTGTAAATCCTGTGCTGTGTCACACGTGTGATTTCATGCAAGAGTTTGTGAGCGTGCGTGTGTGTCTATGTTTGTAGTACTGAGATAAGAACTAAAAATCTAATCATGATGTGAAATACTTCGTAAGTTACTCTGTGACTTGTTTTGATTGAGAGAGCCTCCCACTCTAAATTGCTTTTGGCAAACACAGGACACTTTATCCACAGAGCACGTGTGAAGAATGTTCCTCCTAAGAGCGAGTGTCTAAAATGTTTTTAATATCTGTTGAATACAAAACTTCTTTTAATTGTATCGTACATGAAAATATAAAATATGTTCATTCTGAGTAATGAGACTCTCTCCAAAAATAACACAGTTAAAGTTTGGTTTATTTAAGCGTTTGCTTTCAGTCCAGGCTTTTCTGGATGAAGGTGGTTTGTGACTGTTTGCTAAAATGTTTCATAGCTTTGAGGAAGTGGAGTTTTTGTGACTTCTCAGAATGTAGTGCAAAGAGTATGACCCATGAGAATATGGATAAATATCCTGTTTTAGTTCAGACTGTCACACATAGGATGCAGTACTGTGTTGCTCTACACAAATGTAACCATGCAGCACACTGTGTCTGTCTCAGGCTGGGTTGTGGGGTCTCTGGAGATCCTGGGCAGTCCTGCCAGCTTGGTACGGAGCATCGGTAACGGCGTATCTGACTTTTTCCGCCTCCCATATGAGGGTTTGACACGTGGGCCTGGAGCCTTTGTCAGTGGAGTGTCCAGAGGGACCACCTCCTTCGTCAAACATATTTCAAAAGGTAACACAAACATAACAGTTATTGACTATAGAGCATCAGATTAAGTTATCTCATGGCACACAGAAACTTTCTCCCGTGTGATAAATGAAATGACTCAAACTAAAGAAAATAACATTTACAAACACAAGTTACACAAAATGATGTGTTTCACTTTTGTTTTGTAGCAGACATGGTTAAAAGCACAAGTCAACATTTAGTGTCCACCTCAACATTAGTCAGTCTTCTCAGCAGATCAGTGTGAAGGGAACTTTTGGAAATCATGTACTCATTTGAAGTTTTTAAATCTGTGATTCTTTTTTAGACACTAAGAAAACATAAGAATGTCACATTTCTGTTTAGGCACCCTAACCTCCATCACCAACTTAGCCACAAGCCTGGCGAGGAACATGGACCGTCTGTCTCTGGATGAGGAGCACTACACCAGGCAGGAGGAGTGGAGAAGGCAGCTGCCAGAGAGCCTCGGGGACGGACTGAGACAGGGACTGTCACGACTCGGCATTAGCTTGTTAGGTATATGAGAAGGCACACCAAACTTCAAACAACTCAGTTAGCAATCTTATTAAGTAATAAATGAAATCCCAAAATATAGTTATGTTTTAAATGAGCAATATATGTGTGTGTACAGTGGAGTGAAAAACTTTCCTCCTTCCTTTCTTTCTGATTCTTTTACTTTGTTTTTTTTTTTTTTTTTGCATATGTTTTACACTAAATATTTGAGATCATTAAATATCATCAAACTAATTTTATAGTTATCGCAAATGCTTGGTTGCGGTTCTTGCTGCTACAACCATGTATTAGGTTTAGGAAGCAATTAGTTTTTCACATAAGGTCAGTTAGGTTTGGATTGCTTCTTTCTCCTTAATATTTACTCTGGTTATCTTTGTCAAATATTAACATTTGTTTGATCTGAAACATTTTAGTGTGACAAAACAATTTTTTGGGAAAAAAGAAATAAAGAAGGGGGCCAAATACTTTCTTCTCACCACTGTTCATATGCCATAACACATTCTGCCTACACACATTTCATCTGCTGCACACTGGCACATTCTCAAAGAGGTGCTCACACTGTGGTGAGAGCTGTGACGCAGAGTGGTGGAGACAGCACAGTAGGGACACAATAAACACTCAGAGGGCAATAAAACTCAAGTCTGTCTCAAATCAGACTCATATATGTATTATATAGTGACTGGAACCAAACAGCTGCCCACATGTCTGCATCACAGTGGATGCACTGTAAATCTATCACAGTGGATGATCTATAGGTTAAAAGCATGTCTGAATACCTGTGTGATTTCTATTTACTGGTCTAGTACCAATTTATCAATAATCTAGAGAGGTGTTTTGAAGTCATTGAGCATTTTGTATTTTGTTAAAGTTTAAGAAAGAGACTTTTTCGTTTTCTCTGTCAGGAGCAATAGCAGGCATCGTGGACCAGCCCATGCAGAACTTCCAAAGGAACTGGGAGATGCAGAGCTCAGCTGGTAGCAAAGCCAAAGGGGTGATTTCTGGAGTGGGGAAAGGCATCGTGGGGGTTTTTACCAAGCCCATTGGAGGAGCAGCGGAACTGGTTTCCCAGACCGGATACGGTAACTTCAGCACGGTCAAAGATAACAGCATTCATAATAAATTCATAAATGTTTTCTTTTTTTGTTTCTGAAGACCAGCCAGTAATTTAAGAACTTTTTGGACAATAAAAGGTTGATAGCTTTATTTACAAATGGATTTGTCAGCCCATCATGTCCTGCAGTGAGCTCTTTGATCTATTGAGATATAACTAACACACAGACTGTGTGTTAAGTCTTTCTTCCAAGGAGCTCTCAGCAACAATGAACACATGTATGGATTAGAGTTAGTTTGTCAGAGCATGGACAATCTCGCTGCTCTCAGCTTCAGGCAGGAACTAAGGGTTAATAAGCCAGGAACCAGAAGAGAGCTGCTGAAACACACACAGTGCAGGCCTGCCTACATATGCACAACCACTTCTACATACAGGCAGTTTAATCCTGTGGAGTTAATGTTTGTCGGTTCTTTTTTTTTTATATTGGAGATAGAAGATTGAGGTGCGTGCTGGCAGGTTTTGGCTACAGCACATAAACTGCCAATGAGATGAGGAGCTCCATAAGAGCGCTACCTCCCCAGGGCCTGGCTCTGATCTACCTGAAACCTCTGAGCTCCACGGATTACAACACACAAACTTAATCATCAGCAGAAAGACACACACACACTAGCATACCCACTGGCACTCGCTCCAACAATATATTCAGTAAAAAAAAATCCAATCATCTTGTTACACATGCAGATCGACTTCACTGATTTGTGCTCTGTTATGAATCACATGGATCCACAAACACCCACTCAGAGCTGCGCAGCATTGCCGAGTACCACTGCAGTGACATCATTAATGGAGCTCATTGGATTCTTTATTGCTTTGTTTTAACTACTTGATGACTTCACTGGCTCGCTGCTGCCATCGCTCTGCTGACAGCTAGAGAGGGTTGAAAGAAAACTGACCACACGCACTGGGGTTATGAACTCACACTGGCATAAATATATATACACACACACACACACAAAATCATCCTAATCAGTGTTTGTTTTTACCAGTATATGAAACACAGACACAGAGCATGTGTATAATCCAGTTTTGTCAAAACTCAGCTGTCAACTGTCCTGATTTCTGCAGGGATCCTTCATGGAGCAGGACTGTGGCAGCTCCCCAAACAGCTCTACCTGCCTACAGAAGAAAAGTCTGCTCTAGCCCCAAACAGCCATCTTAAATATGTCTGGTATGACCTGCAGCCGCTCTCTATTCCCGCCAACTCCTCCTTTACCTTTGCCCAGCTCTTCTTTAAAAGTGGGACATGTGTTCTCGCCTCTGCTTCTTTGCTTTTGTTGGATTCTCACCAGGATCTGCTGTTCTTTTCCTCCTTACCTCTCATCATTTTGCTGTTTAAAAAAAAAAAAAAAACCTTGGAGAGTTCATTACCCCCCCCACATACACACACACACACACACACACACCCTCCAAACAAGCCTGCAAAGATGTTTGACCTTGATCCCACACATGGTAGCCAGCTTGCCCTCCCTTGTTCTCATCGAGCCATGTTAAAAGGTTTTTATAAGCACTCTGCCAAAGCCGCCAGCTAGAAATTGTTCTTGTTGTTTAACTCTGAGTCTATCCAGAAATGTTTCCCAGTACCTTCACATGGAGGGGGAACACCTTTCTTTGCATGCCTGAGTAGTTTGGAGAGACTCAGTTTACAAAGGTTGCATGTGCTTGCCAAGCAGGTTACCTTTGGCTCCGAGGAGCTGTATATACAGCGTCAGATCTCAGTGTTTCAAAGATTCCAGTATGTTCTCACTGGAACTCTTAATGTAATCATAAAGATTTATGAGAGGCCTCTGTATCCAGGAGGTTATCGGGAGCTGCAGAAAAAGCATTTATGGCATTTTCTGAAGAATTGTTCTCATTTAGTTTGGTTTCCATAGCTATCAAACATTTGCTTGTAATAGCAGTCAGTGTCAACTGTCATCTGCCTTCAGGAAGAATTCCAAATTTGGCATTCCACTTGAGTTTTCATCACTCAAGGGCTTTGGCCATTTTTGCACTAATGTTAGAGGAAGATTAAAAAAAATCTATTTTCTGATATAAAATATGCAAATGTTGAGATAATGCTCCCCTGTGCTGCAGAAAAGTCAAACTGGTTTCCATCAGGCGTCCATCAATTATTTTTACTACAACAGGTAGCCCAGACACTTGAGGGGTCAGACTGTTTGAGCAAAGTAACACTGAGCAGACCCAAACTGTCCCTACTGTGTTTGCCTCAACATCTGCTCCGCAATCCGAACACCTGCCTTCCAAAGTAAACACACTGTCAGAGAAACATGACTGAACACTTCAGTTCCTGCTCACATATTTCCCTGTTGAGTATGTGTGTAATAGGAACCACACTGAGAACAAGCAGAAATGTAAATTACAGGATGTACGCAGACACATTTAGTCTCTTGTTTATAGACAAAGTGTGTATCTGATGTTAGCAGGCTGAATGGAGGCTTTCATTGTGCGTGTGTACATATACACAAATGTCATGCAGAAGGAGTTGTGTCTATAGTTCTAAATTATAGGGTAATATAAAGATCCCAGCTGGTTTCATAGCATCTGCTTTCTCTGACTGCAGGAAAATGCTGCAGTCTCTGGGGCGTCCAGAGCTCCACATGTCCCTGGATGTGACCATCGTGAGCGGATCAGGTCAGGAGCACGCCGGCTGTCTGCTGCTCACGTCTGAGGTGCTCTTTGTTGTCAGCCTCAGCGAGGACACCCAGCAGCAGGCCTTTCCCATCACAGAGGTAACTCACAGACACAAAGAATTAGAGAGTCTGATGACATTTCTCAGAGAACAACTCATGGGCCTTTTATAGATAATGACGTGAATGTTAAACCGCTTGCCGCCTCCAGGTGGAGTGTCAGCAGGAACCGGGACAGCAGGGCGAGCTCACGCTCACGTTACAGCAGCAGACAGTTACCAGTGATGCTGAGGTGAGGCTGTAAAAGTAATGAAGCTTTGCAGCGATCACACAGTCGGAGTCAGAGTCTCTAACTCCTGCACTGCTGTTAATGGTATCATGTGCCGCAGTTAATTAAGACCGGACTAATTTCTTCCAGCAGTGTGCACAAGCATTCCTAAACCTTGATGTATGATTTAGTTAGCTCTGCTGCAGCTGGCAGGTGCAGCATCAGTGTAACCGTGTGTGTGTGTGTTCTCTCTCTCAGGGTGACGGTGTTCGTGAGCGTCTGTCCGAGCAGCAGTATCGGAGGCTGGTAGATTACGTGATGCGTGCCTCTCAGTTTCTTTCCCCCTCTGCAGCTTCCCTCCAGCTGCAGCCCCCAGTGACGCTCACAGAGCCTCCGCCCACTGTCACCAAGTGTTACCGCTACCTGGTGGACCCCGCCTTTGCAAAAGTGTTTGTCACCAAGTTCACCATGGTGAAGAACAAAGCCTTACGCATTGGATTCCACTGATACGTGAAAACTCACTTGTGGCTTTCAGCTTCAGAAACAATTTTTCCAATTTAATGTAAAATGTGAAAAAAAATCAAGTATCTTGTACTTTGACTCTTCTCATTTATGCAAAACGTACATTTTGGTGTAATGAGGGGGTTTTATATCTAAATGTGTTCACCTGTTCGACCATGCCTTAGACGTGTCTAGAATTCCTAGAAATTGCCTTTAAAAGATATTTTCTGATAAAGAAAAGTCACCACATAGTCACAAAGAACATTAGTGGGATCAGTTTTAATTGTGGAAAAACATTTCAGTGAACACTAAATCCAATCAGAGCTCTGTCGCCGTTACAGATACAAATGTGCAGGCCGCAGCAGTCGGAGCCTCCTAACTAACCCATCTGGAAGAGTTCACTCTGCACAAGCAGCTCTGTGTGTTTACATTCTGCTTATGAGTCGGTGTCTCATGCCAATGTGAAGTGCAATATTATATATCTGTTGATGGATGTTAGATGCTAAACCAAAATGTTTTTTAAAGATGATGATGTAACACTTGTTTGACAGTAACACTCTTTTCTTTGTAAAGGTTTTGTCGATGCCAATCCCTCACGATGCAAACATGTTAATGTTGCCTTTTGTATTGTTTCACCACTGAGCTCTATGGAAGATTTAAATCTATAATATATTAATGGAGAAACGTTTTATTAAACAAATCAAATTATCTCAAGTGTCAGAGATTTGCGTTTCACAGCGAGGTGTTTGTCGCACACTCTGACATACATCAGTAGCCTCTGAGCTCTCGGTTTTCAGCGCTGGCGCTCCGATGACGGCGTCGGTCACCTCTGTTAAAGTCACGCTACATGGAGTCACTCTTCACACTCTGGTTTCACTTCAGGCTCTAACACCTCCTGCAGTTTAAAAAAAATAATAAAATAAAGCCCAGCCTGTCCTGTCTAAGACAAAACGGCTGCTGAGAGAGTGTTTCTACAATATGTCCACTCACGGTTGTATCTGTTACACTGTTTGCTGTTTGTTCTGGAGGAGCGCTGTGAGGGCTGCCGGTAGCTCTGCTCGCTGCTTGCTGACTTAATGCTACGGTTAGAAGAAGAGTCTGGCAGGGGGAGGAAGACGCAGTAAAAACAGCAGTCATTAAGAATAAGAAGGGCTATTTATCTGTTAAAGACATTATGTTTAGCACTCGTGTGGACTCTATCACATGTGTGGCTGCCGCAGACATCAGTGATGATCTCCATCTGTGATCCTAACAGCATCGCTCCTCTATACCATCCCATTAAAACACCATTTGCACTATGCTTCATTTCCATGTATCCTCATTCATTATAGCCTGGAACTGACTCGTTCACAGAACATTGATAATTAATGGATGGGCTGAAGTGGCTGTTTTGGCTGAACTTTTGCCCAATGAGACAGTTCAGACATGTGGAGCGGGTCAGTTTGACAGTACTTTGGCTTCAACTGCCGCGTAATATCAAAGCCTTGGAAAACGTAGCCTGGATTTTACTGTGGGAAAAAGGCAAAATGTCATTTCATTGTTATGGTTTCCTGCATTTAATCTGAATAGTAGCAGTCAAAAACCGTGGATATGGGAGCCTTACTCAGCTCAGAGAAAAAAGCGTGGTGTGTGTGTGTGTGTGTGTGTGTGCGTGCGTGCGTGTACCTGAGGCCGTGGAGAAGGTGGTTTCCAGTTGACTCCGTCTCCTCAGCAGCACCTCCTCTCTTTTCAGACCTGCCATATACTTGGAGTAGGACCACGACAGCTGAAGACAAACGCCCAGAAATCAAGTTGCATCAAACGTGATTAGAAAAACGGTTCAATTAGAGCATTGAGTTTCTCTGTTATGGTCTGTGGTCGAGACTGACGAGGCCTTGTTTGGACTTTGTGTTGTCAGGGAGTTTTATTTTAGCATCTTGTGCTCCCACATAGAAGGATATCGTTGATTTAGGTTTAAATTCATTTTTCTGAAATGCATTTTCAGCTTTACCCGCACGACAAACACATCCTCACC
Organism: Oreochromis aureus; assembly: GCF_013358895.1. Taxonomy (NCBI): domain Eukaryota; kingdom Metazoa; phylum Chordata; class Actinopteri; order Cichliformes; family Cichlidae; genus Oreochromis; species Oreochromis aureus. The sequence goes on along the minus strand of NC_052952.1, from coordinate 5,654,473 downwards.
GTCTGTGTGGGTGTCAGCAACACTCTGCTCCGTGTCCTCGACTGCTTTTTCTCACTTCTTTCTTCTGGTTCGTTTGCTTCATCTTGATCATCATCATCATCCCCCTCCTCATCATCTTCATCATCCTCATCCTCTTCTGTAACACTGGTCTCTTGCCTCTCCATGTCTTCCTGAAAAAAAAAGTTCGATTTTTGATTAAGTTTTTTTTTCCTGTCACAGATTTTTATGTTCTGTTGCTGTCATTTCCTCACCTGGGCTCTCCTCCTTCCTTTGTTTTTCTCTTCCTCCTCCTCCTCCCTCCTCCTCTGTCTCCTTACTCTGGCTCTGTGCTTGACTCGTTTCTCCTGCAGCAGAGGAATAAGTTGCTCCTCTTGGATGCTGCTGATAAGCTCCTGAAACTCAGGCCAAAACTTCAGTAATTCATCGAACACTGACATCTACGGGCAGAGAAGAATAGCGTGAAGCACACATACAAGAGAAAAAATAGTCTAAATGTTCAACCTGCACATGTAACGCAAGTACCTGAGCCTCTCGAAAGATGTAAGGGCCCAGCTCGTGGCGTTTCTCCAGAATGTGCTGAGCCTGTTGGGGAGGAATGTCTATCTGCAGGGCCGGGGGCATGGAACAGTTGATGAAACAGCTGATGATTGTGGAGACTTTTTGCTGGATGGTGGCATCATCACTGTGGGAATGACAGAGGTCCTGCAATCAAAAGCAAAGAGGGAAAAGGAGGAATGAAAAGTAACATGGGAACAATTCTGTGTTCCCACTGTTCCACAAATGTTTGCAATCATTGAGGAATTTTTGTACCGAGGTAGGAAAACTAGGGCTAGCTTCTTTTTTTTCCATCTTCAAACTGCACGTCAAGCATTTCTTACATTATTTTTGATTTGCTTCTTGAGTTGGACTCACAAATCTTAGATATTGGCTCAGATATACAGTAACACAGTAGGTTTGGCTAATAAAGACCTCTAAGCAGAGAGGGCAAAGTGTTCATTTAGAAACAGCAGTCAAATTTTAACAGACATTTCAAAAATCCACCGATGGCTGGTTCTGGTTTACAGCTGAGGGAGACGGGAAAAGACTGAGAAAGCATTTGTTCTTATAGATATGCTGTCTTTTACCTTGTACCTCTGCACCTCTAACCAAAAGAGCACATCATTCTCCAGGAAGCTTCCCTTCGAGTAGACAAAGTCCTGGAACTGCTGGCAGGTGACAGGGTTGAGCAGGATTTGTCGGAACAGCAGGATCTCTTTGGTGGAACTCATCCACAAGCCCTCGGCCTGCAGGAACACATGACACAGGATTTTTTGGGTTATCTGTGACACGCTGTCCGCCATCCACCATCACCGACCCTGATACAGTACAGTGTTCTCCTGTACAGCAGCTGACCTCTGAGTTCCACTCTTAGCTCACAGATACTGAGATAATGATACTTGTTATTTGCCAGTGATGACATCATGATCATAAACGTGATGGTCACAATCATGTATGAAAACGTCTTCCTGTAATCATCCTGCTCCTAATGTGAAATGTACATGTTTTATATCTGTGTCCTGCGATGAGAGGACGGGAACAGAGCTGTGTGGAAATCACTCCAAAAACTATTAAAGGAAGGTTAGTAATGCTGATGCTTTAATCTTATTTATTCTGGATCCAATTTGAGAAAACTAACCCCAAGGCCAAAATGGTGTTTGACAAAGCCAGTGCTTAAAGCCAAGTCATGAACTAAATCGCACATGCTTTCAGGCCAGGAAATGCCTTATTTTTCTCCATTTAAAAAATATCCAGCTTCCCCTGGAGGATTTCTCCTTACCTTCCAGGCTTCTTTTCTTGCTCTGCGTTGACGGTGGACGTGCTGTGAGAGCCTGCCCGCCACCTCTTGTGACTACCACACACACAAAAACACAAACACACATGCAAACAGGTCAAACGTCAGAAAGGGAGTATAACTAGGATTAAGAGGGACACTGAACACTTCTCAGACCGCTCTGCTGCTCCCTGTTGCTGGCTGTAACCAAAGCTCTGGCTGCACTTCTTCTTTTTTTTTTTTTAAACCTTTAACCTGCCCTATGTCTTCATTTCCTTCTATCTCCTCCTAGCGAGCTCTTTAGTTCCCTGATGTCATCCGTCTCAGACGACCTCACCCGTCTTCCTCGTCACCTCTTAACCAGCTTTTTCACCTTCCGCTCGTCTCCTCCTGCACGGTGTAATGCTAAACTGTGTCTGCCTCTAATTACCTAATGAGAGGATCAGTGTGACTAAACTTGATAACATAATGAAGCAGAATCCCAGGTTTATGGGTTTCCACCTGATGAGGCAACCTGAGAGAGTGACTGCAGGGTAATAGCGCATAATGGTTGCTCACGTAACATTAATGTGTGCCTGACTTCTTATATCAGTTTGCTCTCAGCACCATTAGACGTTGAGAGCAAACACGTGCATGTGGTACAGCTGAAGCAGAAGATCAAAGTGGGTCTAAATCACTTCTACTCTTTTTAATCATTCAGTGTCTTAAATCTCCTGACCTTGGTTAAAGAGGCTTCTCTGCAGCATCATTAATCTCAGTGTGCTCTGCTGATTTTGGTGACATCATGAAAGCGTATTAGAAGGTTGGATGTGTGCAAATAAACACAAGACAACTAGGAAATTTTGTAAGCTTTGCAATAAGTGATATTACAACAAATATTCAGTAAAACAGAATAACAGTTCTCAAATGTAGGCTTCAGGAGAAGAGTTTGCATTTACTTTACGACAGTGATATTATGTAACGTGACGGAGTTTAAGTACAACTAAACTCTCATTAGGGCTGAGGTCTCTTTAAGAGAATTTTCCAGGTGTTTTACTCAAAACTGCAAATATCAACATGCTGAGGTCGCTGAAGTCCAAAGGATACTTCCCTAGGAAAGGTCTTTACAGCCGATCCGGTATTCAAACTTTGTCCTGCTGTTGAGGGAATCACCAAAATCTCTATACTTTACTCTGGAGATTATTTTGTATTAAAGGCATTTCAAGTTTAAAACCGTGCACAAACTGCCATGACTGTGCAGTTTGCTGAATAGATGCCAGGTGAAGCTGAGCTATAAATGCTTTTGTAAAATACCTATTTTTACTACAACACGTACCAGGAATGAATGTAACCTTTAACTACATCATTAAGAACATGTTCTTAGTTACAACAGCAGCCTGCGAAAGGCAAAAAGGAAAAGAAATAGGGCTAAAAATATCTTTAAAGTGCCTTCAGAGGTCACAGCAGCCAACCTTTGCTGAGAAATTCCAGTTAGAATAGAAAAATATGTCCTTAGTTTATGATTGATGTAATCACAGTACTTAACTTTCGCCCTTGCACTCACAGTGTGTATAAATTCCACTGTTACTAACCATTGTTTTTCTCAAGTAATGGACCTTCAGTATAACCTGCATGAGTCAAACAGCTGATGATTCACGGGCGTCTTTTGTAAAGGAAAGTGTGAGAGTATGACCACCTCTGGTCTGTGTTTCTGCCGTTTGATGAACTCTGTTGTGGACAGAAACAGAGGCAGCCATGTTTTCTCAATGTGATTCCTCACGACGTCCTGGATCTCCATGACGACTGGGTTTGAGAGGCACTCCAACTTCAGACGCTCAAGTCCACCTGCCAAATGCAAAATCTGCACACAGACACACAGGAAAGAACACGAGGGAGTGCCGGCTCATGGCTGCATGTGTTTGAAGCAGACTGAACGGACACGTCTATAGATTTCTATACGAGGAACACATGACGGACGGGGTGGACAGGAGAAAGAAAAACTGCCCACAGTGGGAAACCCCACTAACAACTCCTCTCGTTTCTGCTTCCTGCTGTGCTCTTCTTCATTCCCACAAACCCACTGCTCTCTTCATCTCCCCTCTCTCTGCTTTCTGTCTTCATGCATCGATTTGGCCGTGTCTCTCTTTTTATATCTCCTTTATAGTTTCTCTCATCTCATTCTGCACGCACACAGGCACGCGTGCACGCATACACTCGCTTCAGAAATGAGAACCAGCCATGGCACCGCGGTGGGAGTGAGCAGATGAAAGGGGGCCAATCTGTGACTGGATGACTGAGTGACTGAAGAATGAAGGGCCAAAGCAGTAAAGCTGTCAGTCTCTCTACATTGCTCACGCAGACAAGAACCAACAGTGAGATGCAAGAACAGCAGCCAGGCCCGATCCTTCCACTGGAATTGGCTTTCTAATTCAAATCCTCAGTTCAAATATTTATTCTGATGGTATTTATGAGATGAGGATGACAAAAGAAAAAAAGTGTGTGTGACAAAAGAAAAGAAATCCGACAAAAGAGTTTAATTCATGCCAACAAGTGCACTGCATGCCTATCTGAACCCAAGAACAACATCAGACTATTGTTTAACTGCAACCGCTGTGTGTATGCAGCAACCCAGGGATGAGACAAATGAATTGAAAAAAGCTAAAATAGTGGCAAAAATATCTATCTTCAGCCTCTCCGCGTGGCAGTTACAGTTAAAAATCACATCAGAACCTGCGACCTGTAACACGTAAGAAAAACAAGCATCTCTGTGGGCCCAAAGAGAAAACCACGGCAACCGCTGCATGTCCCATCTACTCATCCTGACTCTACGCACCACACCCTCGTGGAGTAATCTTAGAACCCAGAAACCTCATCTCCCACTATAAACGTCAGGACAGATTTCATCCTACTGTCCTCGTTGCTGGAGCTGATCATCTCTGTCTTCTTGGATCCAAAACATTCTCCTCTTCTTCTCCTTTTAATTCCAACCATGTTCTCTCATCTCCCGCTTGCTGCCAACACCCCGCTGTCAGAGCTGTCAGCGTCAAGTCTGCAGGAGTCCCGAGGAGGGAGATGGGGGAATTGTGTGAGAGCTGCAGCAGCCTCTGCTTATCAAATCTGGATGCTGATCCTCAGCTGGAGCTCAAATCCCATCTTGGAATAGTCATGTCACGGGCGGCCTGTTCCTACTCCCTCTGTCTCTGTGAGGCTTTCCCAGGAAGTTGACAATAACTCATATTCTTTGGAGTTGTTACTGAGCCAACATGGGTACGTTTAACATGGTTTTAAAATCTTTAGATGGGCTGACTTACATCATTCTGTTGTTCTGTCGTGGCAGGGCTGTCAGAGCCAAAGAAGTACTTCCTGTTGAGGTATCTGGCAGCAATGCATGCTGACCTCTCCTGCCTGATAGCCTTGTGGTGCCGAGGGGTCCTCCTATACTGCTCCAGATCCAGCCAGCACATCAGATGGATACTAAACAAAAGCAAATCCATTGGATGGTGCTTCCATATATATTCCATATTATAACTGTTTATGAATATTACAGGTAAAGTCTAAAATCTGCAGTTCACCTGGCGTTCTGATTTTGTAGGAAAGACATGAAGTGCCCGATCTCATGGCGGTGACGAAGTAAGGAGCCTAAACGGTAACCACGGTAATTTGGAGACACTCTGGACCAAGAGTCAGAAGTGTGTGTTGAAGGTGTAATAGATGAAGGAGATAGCATGGAGCTGCACTGCTCCCCCTGCAGGACAGATACCGCAAGAGGAGAGGAAGATGGAAACAGTGACCACTTAAAGCACTTTAGACTACCAGACATTTTCACCCATTCACCCAAAGATTCATCCAGCACTTCATCACTGAAGGTCCAGTTTTAAAATGCAAGCAGGACAAATCCTCAGTAAAGTAAAGCTTTAAAACTAAATGATGTATCTCCTGCAATCCATGCTTCATCCTGCCTCCTAGATGTTCTAAAGTCACCCTAAAGACCATTTGTTCTTTTTTTACCAGCGGTATGACATCATTGCAAATAATGCATCGGTGCCAAGTAAAGCAGTCTCATAGCAGTAGATAATCAACATTGTTACTAGGCAATACATTTTCACATTTATGTTTACACAACCATTTCACGCTCGCAGGTGTGTTTACTGCCTAATAACTCTCAGTGCGAGCATTTTATAGATCTTATTACTGCTGGATGCTGATCTGACCCGCTCCAGTCGCAGCTGTGATTCCTCGTACAGGCTGCGCAGTTCTCTGTACTCCCAGCTGTCAATGGAGCGCACCTCCTCCTGCACAGCTACCTGCACACACACACAAAAACTAATCATTGAATATTTTCATGACTGATTTATCATTTAAGTCACTTTTACAGTCAGAAACATCTGACTATATTTCAAGGTTCTGAAATGTGAGAATTTGCTGAATTTCTTCGTCTTTTATGCTTTTAAATTAAAGCGGACAGTGTGATGGACACTTTCTGAGTTGCAACTATCTAAATCTAATCCGCAAGGCTCCTTAGGAAACCTTACCCTCAGACTAACAAGCCTGATCAGTCTGATCTTTCTGGATTTCTAAACACAGCAACATAAACACTAGCACACACATGGGAAAGTCACTTTCTTGCTTGTCAAAAACCAGATGCTTATCCACGTTTAAAGCAATCTCTCCTTTAATTAGGCCTCAGTGTAATCAAACCTTCAGAAATACTCAAGGAAGCCTAGTTTCTCCACATAAACTGAAGTTTATAGAGCAGCGTGTGCTAATGCAGCACTGCGGTTACCTGCTGGAAAGACTCTTTGTCCCTGTCGATCATCAGGGTCCACGCCTCCACCAGGATGTTCAGTGCGCGTTCCTCCACCCTGTCAAACAGCTCCTCAAACGGGGGCATCAGTCTGTCATACACCTCCCTTCTCAACTTCTCATCCACACCAAAGCTCCTCCTGGCAGAGCTGAAAAGATATGTGGAGTAAAGGAACTGAGGAGAAGAGAGGAGAGGAGACAAGAGGCGAGGAAAGAAGGAGTCATAAAACTGTATTAAGGTCAGAAACGTTTCTCTTCACCACCACTGCCACTTTAATCATCTGCGCTCTCTCGCACACAGTCTTCACTATCGCTCATCACTGCTGCCCTCACACCACATAAATGTCAGTCAGTTACCCCTCTTGGCCTCAGAATTATGGAAAGATCATCTAAATGTCACTGCTCTGGTGAATTAAAGGTTAACTGAAGGAAAATAGGTTTCACTGTGAGGTATTCTGGACCAGAACTGTCTGCTTTCCTCCCTGGGCCAGCTGCAGTCAGGCTGGGTGGTTCTGGGTGACTGGACTGGCGCAAAGCTGGGGGGGTCTGACTCACTTGTTTTTATGGGAGTTTAAATCTCTCCACTTAGTGTGAGGGGGTGAAAAGGGCTAAAAGAGAAGCAGAGAGGAGAATGGGAGTGGCAAGCTAACAGATCACGTACACAAGGGCAGGTGTGTGTGTGTGTGTGTGTGTGTGTGTGTGTGCGCGTGCGTGCGTGCGTGCGTGCGTGCGTGCGTGCGTGCGCGTAAAAGGGAGAATAATACACAACCTCTGTTTTATTGCCTCTTGACTACTGGCTGCTTATTTAAGACATCTGATCTCCTCAGCTTTACCTTATTATAACTGGTAATTTTTTCCTGGCATCCTCTCTAATTGAGCTCTCTCTATCTCTCTCAGTATTTTATTATTCTTTTATTAGAGGCATATAACCAAATACACCTAAATATACAGACCCAAGATTTCATATTTCATGCAAAAACACTGCATGTCCTTCTTGTTTCCTGCAGTGACTGTGCTAAAAAGCCAACATTAGCATCAAACTGAATGAATTAGTGTTAGTCTTTGTGTGGTGCATACACACTGAGAGTGATAACAGCTTGTGTGTGTGCGTGTGCTGACCTGTGCCTCTCTCTGCACTCTGTAAGGGTCCAGCCCATCCTGGTAGAAGAGCTCATGGTAATACTGCAGGTCAGTCCAGAAGTAAAGTGCGTTCACCCACAGCTGGGGCAAGAAAACAATGTTGAACACATCAAAAACCCTGTTAGCTGAGTTATATGTACATGTACTTCAATCCGTTAATGTGAATTTATAACCGTTAGAGCACAAGTTAGTGGTTGGGTCGAGCTTTAAAAAGAAACAGTTTCCATATATGAGCCCAGATTCTTAATCTATGTGGCACAGGGTAAAACATAAGCTACACATAATTGTATAAAGATAAATGACAGCAATGCATTTCACAAACAAAAAGCACAAAGCAACCTGCCATCATCTGCAGCAGCACAGCACTGCGGAGGATTGCAAACAATAGTCTTAGCTGCTCAGCTGAAGAAACTCTTTGGCACCACTTTTAAATTACCTCGAGCTTCTTTTTTTCTGCCTCGTGTTCTCTAAAACAGTTCGTTAACATCTGCAGCTGTTTGTACCTGGTTTCCAGATTGTTCGCAGAAGTGTGTGAAGTATGAGCCAGCAAGAGACTCAGCACAAAGAGCCTGCAGCATCTTTTCCATCATTGTGCTGCACTGTAGTCGACTTCTGCTGGACATCACCTGATGAAATACAGTATAAAAACTTTAAATGCAATATAGCGTTTATATAAAATAACTAGATAAAGCTGGAGTGAAAACTATGTGATTTTCATTTGTTTTGGCTTTAAAACTATATTCCCACAGTTCATTGTTTAGTCACTACAAAAATCTATCAAAACAGGTGAATCTTTAGCGTGCAAAGACACAGCTTGAATAGTTTTCCCGTTTGTCTCTGTTTTGTATGTTTTTAGACTGGAAAAGATGTTTGATAAATCACTTCCTGTAGTGGTTCACAAACCAGGAGATGGCAATGGGAGAGGACCCCAGCAGGGTGTAGAGTGCATGCAGGAGGAGCATGGATGACTAGAGGGAGAAACTACCTGCTTGTACAGTTTATACAAGTATAAACAAGAGTTGGCTGATACTCTCATGTTCATATTTATTTCACTAAAATCTATCTTTTAATCCTTTTTACTGCTGACTGATAAAAAACTCTGGGTTGTTTTTCGGCTCCGGAAGAGGGACACACCATGACAAGTTTGAGAGCCACAAAGTTAACTGTGATAGCATATTGCTGTGCAGTTCAGTGATTATCCCACATTTTCAAGCAGAGCCAAAAGAAAGCTCTCTATGTGTATGGCTTTCACCATTGTTGCTTCATTATGCTTTTGTGGGCTAGATTTCCTGCCATAAAGCTTATAAGCACATAGTAATATAGATCTCAATACACCTACCTGTGTACGGACAGTATGGGAAGACTGGGGCGAGCATCTGTCAGTTCGTAAGAACGTTGAGTAAGAGCTAGGCTGTGAGCCCAAAGAAGAGCTGTAACACCACTCTGTCCTCAGCTCCACATCAGAGGAGTTATTATGGTCTTCCTGATGGCACAGAGATGTCCAGAACCGAGGAACCCTGCAGAAAACAGAGGGGGCATCATTTCATTAGAAGATTTAGACACATGCAAAATTATAACATATGAAAACCCAGTTTATACAGAACACAATCAATAATTACACAAGACAACAAAATAATAAATGTAATACAGGAGTAAGTGTAAAGGTCATTTTAATGGATGCACTCTAGACACGGTCACTGACATTTAGAAGATAAACACTGCAAATCTCACCAGTAGTGGAGCAGAGGCTCAGTGAGGCAGGTCTGAACTGAGCGCAGTTTGTCCTCTGTCCAGCAGGGGGAGGTAGTCAGTCCCAGTCTGGAGAGCAGCTCCATATTCAGACTGAACTGACTGCTGCTCAGCAGGTAGCAGCTTCTCATGAGAACCAAATACCTGAAACAATACCACATTGAATATTTATTTCACTTAACAAAAGACAATAAATTCTGCTTGAATATTTAGAACTTTTCGAGCTGCAGAATAAGACAGGCGCGTGGCGTTTACCTGTGCTTCCGCTCTTTGTCCCGTTTAGCCTTCAGTCTCTCTATATCCATCCAGAGATTAAGGAGCTTCTCTCCTGATGTTCCTTGTAAAAACTCCCTAAACTTATCCAAGCTTCCATAGAAACCTGTATCATTGCAACAAATATAAGGGACATCTTCCTGGTTTGTGGCTCTGCTCCCCTCCTCCTGACCCTTCTTATCCCATCCACACTCCCTCTTGCCACATTGACTTCTCTCTTTCTCCCCCTCCAGTATTCCTCTGTTGAGATGTTGGTTAAGGTCACATTTACAGGATCTGTCTGTGCTGCTACAGTTTGCCTGATCTCCTGACTTGCTGAAACACTCACAAGTGTCTGCCTGGTTTGGACTATCCGTTACATTCATCGTGTCTTTAAGCACCTGTTCAGTCACTTGGACAGCCAGGTACTCCGACTGTTGTTCGGGAGAATGAGATGCCAGGCTACTGATCTCTTTTAGGTGTTTCTCTTTACTAACAGATGATAGCCCAGAGCAGACACCCAGCTCTGTTTGTGAGCTCTTAAGTTCCCCACTTTGAAGGTGAGCAGAGGAGAAACCTGATGAGGACAAAGGGGGAAAGGAACACAGGCTTTCTGGCTCAGACCAGCTGGAGTAACATCTGGATGAGTCACTGCTTTTTGGAATAATTTGTTCCTTTTGCAGAGATGTTAGACATGTAAGATCGTGTGTGCTCATAAACCCTGAGGTGTGTGAGGAAAGAAAAACACACATAGTTCTTAATCTCAAACTCACAGGATACATACACATTTTGTTTTGCTGCACTGCAGGACAAGACATTTACTGCATTAGTATTACCCGTGTTTAATTTTAAGGAACGCAGTTGAGGGGCTGACAGGGTGGTCCGAACTGAACTGCTTTTCCTTCTGTGAATACACAAGTTTGGGTCCCACTGAAGCAGAAGCTTGGCTAGTCTGGGGAAGATCACAGAGAAAGGAGACACTGCCAGTTGGAAAATACACAAGCAAGATTTCTTAAAAACATTCTTTTTAAATTCAGTTTTATTTATATAGTCTAAATTACAACATCAGTTGTCTCAAGGCCCTTTTTATTGTGAGAAAAAGACCCTACAATAATACAGAGAAAACCCCACAATCAGACAACCCCCGATGAGAAAGTACTTAACAACAGTAGAAAGGAAAAACTCCCTTTTAACAGGTAGAAACCTTCAGGAAAAAAACAGCCTCAGGGAGGCACAGCCATGTGCCACAACTGGTGAGGCAGAAAGATAAGACAAAAGATTCAAAAGAATGGACTTTACGTGGTTGCTGTTACTCTTTTTGTATTGCTGCTTCTATGTGCAGGCTATAAGTTAGCATGGATCTCTCTGTAGAGATTCTTGAAGCCTTTAGGCTTCTTAAAAGATGGAGAAGAGATTAGTCACAGAGCTAAAAGTAGCAATCTTAAATAGTTACTTTTCTTTTAGAAGTTAAAACACTTTGTTATTACACTTCATGTAAGTCCAGTCAAAGATCACTGACAAAATAGTGCAATTTAAAGAAAACACATTAAACTAAAAAGAGACCTAGACTTGACTAGTTCATCATTAAATAAGGAGACAGCAAAGTCAGCATGAAGGCATCTTAACACAGTCTGGATACTGCAAAGAAATCACATTTGATAGGTAAAGAGAACATGTAGATAAAAATTAGATGAAACTTGCCTGCAAAACGAATACATTAAAACATATTTGTTTAAACAGGATTTAACACTTTGTAATACCTGTATTCATGATAGCAATCACTTTGAAGGAAAAAGGGCAACCTTTCCTTTTTGATCCACTGCATTCCTTGCTGTCTGTCCAGGCACTGTGAATATCAGGGAGAAGTTCTTCAATCCAGTATAGAGAGTTCTACCCCTCCATACAAACACACACAAACATTTTGGTAGCAGCTACTTACACAGACAGTGTAATGATTGTCTATTGGGGGCATTTTGGTGAGCAGTGACGGGTCACCAGTAAGAAGCTGTGATTTTCTGTTGTAAAGGGCTGATCGGATTCTTGTGGACACAAACGCTGCCGCTCTACTCGCCATCTCAAACATCCCTGTCTCCCGGTTGTACCGCAAAGCCTCTGGGAAAGACTGGCAAAAACATGCGAAGGTAAGAAAAACTGCTTTGAGCCATGTCAAAGTTCTGCATATCTATGCCAGGCCTACATTACCGGCGCACTAAGGAAATCATTGAAGAAGTGAGCCAGTACATCATCGGAGGCCAGAGAGCCCTCCTGTGTGAAGATCAACATTAAAACGCTTAAAAAAACCCAAAACATTAGGTCCAAGCTGTAACAGACTGGGGAAAATATGAGGAATCTAAGTTTTTACTCACAAAACTGTCCACAGTAAGGCGGAGAAACTCTTGCAAAAAGAAAGAAAAACTCCAATTTCCAACACGCTAGTTGTAAAGATATGAGTAAACTGAGATGTGTTTAAAGTGCTGCTCTTACCTGTTGAAATGAATCCACACATGCTTTTCCTTAAAAATAAAAATGGCAGACGGCACTTTTAGACGGCCTAACTCAGAAAGTCAAACTCATTCACTGTGAGTGCAAGTACAGGCAGTCCAGGTTGCTATGGAAGTGGACGCATTTTCAAAACACAGGGGGGCAGTAACAGTTTAACCAGACAGGACCAGAGAAAATAATACAATGTAGAACTTTAAAGTCATCTCTGAATTATCTAGAATAAATCGATGCTGGGGTATTAAAGAAGAAACTAAGTATCTAAGATATGTATATATGACCGGGGGGGGAGTGTTAAAGTAAAACTCTTTTCGCAGTGAAGGTGTCAAACCACTAGGTGGCACCAAAGACTGATTTGTACAGGTTACAGCGAGATACACAATCCTCACAAATGAGACGCAGCACACGGGTAGGGGGGAAAAAAAAGGTTTTTACTATTTATCAAGTTTATTTTAAAACCGATCTAGAAAACAGATTAGTAAAAGCTGAAAATCTCAATAGTTCCGAAAAAAAAACAAAAAAAAACATGCTGTACAGTCAGTGCATAGAAAAATACAACAGCAAAATGAAATCCTTTTATCTGCTGGTAAAACCTCCTTCAGTGCATAATTTAAAAAAAAAATATACAAGTAAGAACTATATCAAAAAAGGAAAGGGGTAGGATGGGATAAGTAAAGAAATACAAACAAACATTGAAGAGTACAGACACTGCACGTACCGCCTACACATCTGTTTCCTTGCTGCTTATTGCCATCTAAAAATATATATTGTTAAAGTGACTTCATGAAGCAGGAATAATTTGTTCATAGTCTTTTAACATTGCGCTTGCTTTGAGCGCTTCCCGGAAGTATGTCCTTTCTGCGACGGCCTGCAGACTGACTACCGCACTCTCTAGAGCCATGAGAAGTACACAAGCATGACATGCAAAACTGGAATCCACAGTCAGCTCTGCTGCACACGCCCTCTCTTTTGCCTGAATGGCATCTTGCGGGATGCTGACATCTCGGGCAAGGCTTGAGGCACTCATCATTGAAGAGGGTTTTAGCAACCTGAGAGGAAAAAGAAGTTATTAAAATAACTTTGATAAATGTTTGATGAGAAATGCCTCAAAGAGTGACTGTACCTTAGCTTGTTCAAGAAAATGCAGTTTAATGGATTTGTAATTTACCTCCAGAAATTTATCCCGTTTGATGCTGCTGTCTGAATGCAAGGTGCTGAGCTGCAGTGGCGTTAAAGCCCTGCTTCCTGACTGTGGAGTGCAGTAGCTGGAGGTCCTAGACTGGGCCTGAACTGTCTTCAGAGCTGATCGCTTAAGCAACATGGCTCTGGTGTCTGCATCAGCGACATGGACAGCAGCACCAAGCTATAAGACAACAGCAAATAAGTTCAGAGTCATTTCAGTGACAGTGATGGAGATTGTGATAACACCGACTCATTTTTATGTACGCATGCACTGATGACCACAGAGCAAAGACTGTGATAAGAGAGATTGTGTTTAACTGAAAACACAGAAAGCTAAATGCTACAGAGCTGAACACAAACACTCTTATAAGGCCTTTAGCCATAGCCTGGCTCTTACCTCAAGAGCAGCCTCCACTTGACTCAGGTGGCTTCTTCTCATTGAGCTAGCTAGCTTGTCTTGCTGCACAATTCGATTCCAGCTTTTGCATACACAGCTGCACCTGTGAAAAACAAAAAAGTATGAGAGAAATGTTTTCAGCTCACTGAACTTTTTAGACAACACAAGTTTGTAATGCAAGCTAAACTCCACTGATTTTACTAAAAATTGCATTGTTTATACAACATAAACACTGTCATAACAACATGCATGTTTCAGCTCAGCGTCAATCACCGTGCGATCGTTCTACAGATTCTAAATATTCAAGCAGAATTGTAGTAATGATTTTATTATTCAGTGACCAAATGGGAAAGGAGCTGCAACCTGTGGCAACTAAGCATGGATGATATGCGCTGTAAAACATTGTATGAGTAAAAATGTATATTTGTAAACATGATTTATCACCTATAGACACTCTCAGAGTCCATCTGGCAAAGTATAACAGCCAGGATGTGCCTGAGGTTCCTCTTCATCAGCTCTGTGAGTATGTCCACCTTCTCCAGGCCCATCTTCCTGCCAATCAGCCCTGCCAATGGCATAGTGGTCCGAAGAGTGCTTGGGGTCTTGGTCAGTGCTGCTGCAGACTTCACCTGCTCTTTCAGGCTTGGACTTTGACCAGCCAACATCTGGGCATGGTGCTGACACATAGCTTGAACCAGCTGCAGCGCTGGAGTCAGAGAGAGGTTAACTGGAGTCATCCTGAGTGGTGTGATATCTGGATTGCCAAGATCTGTAGAACAAGGGGTCATGTTTTGTGCCTTGGTTTTAGTCACTCTTTGTGGGGTGATATAACCTTTTTTTGCTGAGCCCAAGCGATCAGAGCTCATGGCATTACCACATTTAACAGAGAGGACACTGCGAGGGGTGACATCCTCAGCAAAAACCTCATCCTCTTTAGAATGGCTGTAACATTGATAAGGATGTTGATTCTTTCTGTCCATTGGGTCTTCCTCAGACTGAGAGCCACCTTCTTTAAGCGTAGAGAGCCTGTGCTGACGCTGCAAACGGGAGCGGCGCCTTCCCTCTGTTGGATTTGGAGTTTCAGAGTTTCCTTTGGAGGCAGACAGCAGCAGCTCCTGGAACGAGCCATCATGATCCACTGTGGAGTCTTGCGATTTATCAAGAGTCACTGAGCTGAAACCACTGTCCTCACTCAACGACCTGTTTAAAAGTCAGAAAGGAGTTAATCTGTGTTTAAATATTTTAAAGTTTTATTTTCTTTGTCAACAAAACACATACCTGATATAGCTGGGTGTATGTGCAGATGATGGTGTGCACAAGACACTTGAGGCATCATATAGATTATCTGTCATGCTGCCCAATGGTGACTGAGAGTTTTCTTTAGAGATGGGCAGGAATTCGCCAAAGCCTGGAGTCTTGACATTACATTGACCAGATGCAGAAATGTGTTCACTCATGTCTAGATCTGTGAGTGAGGCTTCTTTCTCAAAACTGGGAAGCTGACAACAGTTGTGTTTGCCATCTTCGAGAGTTGAGGTCCTCACCTGCGTGAACAGAACACGGCGTTTCCTGCCTGATAGTGGCAGGTCTTTGTCCACTTTTAAAGTGCTTGCTGCCCCCATCTCAGTGTCTACAGAGTCAAATGATGTACTGAAATAGGGTTCAGACCCACTGACAGGGGATTCAATCCTTTCGGTGCACGGTGATCTTGTGTTGTCATTTTTGACATCTGCAGTGGGTTTACACATTAGAAGTCTCTGTCGCAACGAGGTATCCCTTTTGCATATTTTAGGAGTTTCACACCAGTTTATGGCTGAAACCTTCCTAGAGTCTCTGCCCAAAAATCTGACTTGTTCTCGGATCTTCTTCTTTGGCGTGACAGAAACCCGGAGGTTCTCTTTGGGCGTTTCATCCAGTTCCACTGGAGACAAAGATCTACATGAATCAGCTCCACTGGCGCTGCGTGGGCTCTGGAAAAAACCTGAGTATCCACTGTCAGAGCAGTCATCGTAGCAGTGCTGCCCTTTATAGCCATGAAGATAAAGACTAGATTCAGGAGTGCACTGCATCTTCCTCCTGAGTGCGCCTACAGACCTTAGCCTGGCCTCCGGGGGATTACAAGTCACCTGGAGAAAACAGAATATAATAAACAGAACTACTTCAGCACAGCACAAATGAACTTAAAGAGACCATAAATACATAAACAAGTGTGACGGATTATAACTTTAAACAAGAGTTAAGCAACGCTAGCTTAAATATTTTTAAAAACGATATTTTTAAAAGGCGTCTCATGCTGGACTCACTTAATCATAGTAAAATAAAACTTATCTCCCGAATCTTACGGTGGTTTTCAGTGTATAAAAGTAGTAGTTTGTATATCAGAAAGCGACAAAGACAGCTGATTTATCTCTGATCCTTCTCAGCTGTTTCATCCGCGTTGCTATGAGAGCGCGTGCTGCCGATTTAAATCCCCCCAGTCTCGTGCCCTCTCTGATGCCGCTTTAAAGAGCTCCATAACCGCCAAAACACACCGGCAGAGCACGACTGACAGTATACACTACCTTTAACATCATTTTACTCCTAGTTACTTTCACACTTAATTCCGTCTGAGGTAATATGACAAGGCAAAATTATTTAGTAAACATACACAAAACTGATATGAGTAAAATTCATAAAAAAAAACAAAAAAAAAAAAAAAACAAAACAACAACCCCGACGACGTTTCGTGCGTGCTCATTTTACAGTGTAATTTCACCCCCTATGCTAGGCTAGGTCAGAGTGCCAGAGCAGCCATTTTAACAAGACATGACAGGATAAAAACCGGTTTCAGAATTAAAAGCAGTGATGCTCCGTCAAAGCTGAAATAGCCTCCTGTTAATGTGACTGAAGGGGGACCGGAATGGCACAGTGAATGACTTTAATCCGTTACACCTGTGTTTGCCCTGAAATGCCATGCAAAAATGATTGCCATTAAGACACACACACACACACACACACACACACACACACACACACACACACACACACACACACACACACACACACACACACACACACACGAACAAACACCTGTCAAACACCGAGTTATGATTAAAGTAAAATGTGGTTGACATTTCTGGATGCCATCCACGTTTACTAACATAACGTTGTTAGCCTCGTGAAACTAGAACCAGTACGAGGCAATGTCGGTGAATTCCACGCACACTGTCTGTACCTTAAGCTCTACAAAATAGTCTTCTTCGAGAATAAACGCGCTTTATATTTAACAAATACCTACCTGAAGTTAAAACGGGGCTATTCCAAAAAAAGCCGTGGCCTCTGTAGGCAATGTTGTTTCCTCAGGCTTCGTTCCAGGCCTCAGCTGTCCCCCCCCGCTGTTGTTTCTGTTTTCTCATGTTCACCAGCCACGTTTTCAAATTTGGAGCCCTCTGTTTGCTGCGTCACGTGCTTCCTCTCGGCGCTACCGGGCTTCCGTCCGTGTGTGGTTACCATAGCAATACACCCCACATTGTAGATGAGCGTTCAGCCAAACGGGAGCAGGTAAAGTAGTTTTGCTTAACGGTAACACGTTTAAACATTAATGTGATATTGCATTAATTACTCAAGAGACACTTAAGCGATAAGTCTGCCTTTCCTGAATGTTACTTCCCTAAATATAGAACCTAGCTGTTTCTGACGAACTATTAAAATTACCAGTGAAGTTAAGGTAGCTAGCTGAAAAGCTGGTAAATTATACAAATATAATGCAGAGCTGCCATGTCTCCCTTTTATGGAACACTTTTTGACACGATGACTGTGTAAATTCTTTCCAGAAATGAGTGAAGACGCAGTTTTTTCCCTTCAGAGTCACTCCACCACTGTGGACTACAGGGGCAAGGTTCCTGTGGAGCACCTGGACTATGATTACATTGAAAAATGTAAAGATGTGAGATACCTCGAGAAGATCCTGAGAATACTGAGGTAACTGTGAGCATGTCTGTTGAGCGATATAGTGTTTTTGGAGGAAACTCACTGTCCCTTTTCTTCCTTTACCTGTGTTCAGTGGACTTTTATTGCTTTTTTTTTTATCGTATTTATATTTACATGCTCAAAATAAAGCAATCAGTCAGTCCAGTCCCTTTATAGTGTTGGTGAGGTTTTTCTTTATGAGGTTTATACACTCACCATCAGTGTTGGTCAAGTTACTTGAAAAAAGTAATCAGTTACTAATTACTGATTACTTCCCCCCAAAAGTAATCCTGTTACTTTACTGATTACTTATTTTCAAAAGTAATTAATTACTTAGTTACTTAGTTACTTTTTAAAACACAATTTACAACCTGAATAGGTAATAAAGCGATAGATCTTTCAGCCCAATTCTACTTTTTCTGCATAATCCATCATACAAAATGTAATCAAATGGAAACGTCTCTTTTAAAACTTTAAATCTTTTAACTTTATGCATCAAGCAAAATTAAATTATATGCAACATTCTCTGACTGGAAGAAATTTGTTTAACATTTAAACCTATTTTCTGCACATTCCAGCACATAAAATAAAATATTTTTTGTGTTTACTCACTCTTTCAAATAGATGAAAGTAAACACAGCAGAAAATAAATAAAATCAAAGACTCAGCGGTCCTGTTGCTCTATTTTCACCTGTAAAGCACAGTGGAAGAATCCATGCGAGTTTCTCTGTTCGTAAGCGCACTCGCTGCTTGCTTAGAAGTTTAGGGTTTTTCGCTGTAAAAGAAGTTTTCTTCCACGCACAATGGACACTAATGTTTTTGTTTGTTTGGTGTTTACACTCACTCTTTAAAGGACCGTGAAGAGGGCTCTGTGAGTTTTTATCCTCACAAAGTAAGGCCAGTACTTCCACACTTTTAACGCTGATCATACTCTCCGCACTCGATATATTATCCATTGTTGATCTGCAGACAGCTGTTGTCATGAACTGGCACCCTTAAGTCACTGTCATGAGACATTCTCGCAAAAAAATCACGGTTTAGTAACGCAGTAATGCAGCATTCCTAGGGGAAAGTAACGGTAATCTAAGCCTTTTGCAAGAGTAATCCCTTACATTACTCGTTACTTGAAAAAAGTAATCAGATTACAGTAACGCGTTACTTGTAACTCGTTACTGCCCATCTCTGCTCACCATCATGTCAAGTTTCACTCATTCTCCATTGAGATGGTAAAATGTATGTGCAACATTGCACATTACTAGATTATGTAACACCTGTCATCAGTTGCAGAGGGATAATAGTGCATGTCATAACAAAATACAGGGTGGCAAATGTGAATGAAAAATATTGCAAAGAAAGCTGTTCTTTATTTTACTTTTTTGTTTGGTTAAAGGTCCGGTGAAGAGGGCATTTATCCTCACCTGATCAAGTTCTGTGAGAGTCACCTAGAGAAACTGGACCCTAAGAGCCGAGCTCTCAGGAAGGCAATGCCTGTAGCCACAGCAGCCAGCCTCTCTAAAGATGAGTGGAGCCAAATTGCGGATGAGTTGAAAGTATGGTACACATTTTTTCTTTCCTTTTAAAAAATAAATAAATCCTGTTTACTTTGTTCTCACATGGCTGTTTCTCTAAATACTTCTTGCCATTCAGAGATGGCAAGAAGAAACCAAAAAGACTGAAACAACCCTGAAACACCAGTCAGTATTTGATGATCTAGTGAAAGAAAATATGCCACCTGTAAGAGGTTCCAACTGCTTTGTTCCTCTGAGTCAGGTAAAAAAGTCAAGGCATATACAGTACAAAACCAGTTACATATATGTATAGAAGACAAATATTCAAACAGTCTTTTCTCATGATAGAAAACAGTTCTACAAGAAAGAAAGAAACCCTCAAAATGCGCCCTTCCACGTGATTACCGAGAATGGGACAAGTGAGTCATGCTGTCTCCACATTTGTCTATTATATTCAGAAGAAAGACCCCACTGTTGCAGCAGCTGAATTCTCTGTGCATAAAAGCTTCCTAAGTCTTTTTACTTTGTAAAAGGTCTTTAAAGCTAAACTGCTTCCATTACAGTGATCCACAGTTTAAAAACTTGACCTTTACTTAAGTGTATATATTGCACCTTCTTTCCAGGTTTGATGTGGAAAAAGAATGTCAGAAAATAGAGGAGGATGTGGAGAAAACTGATCCACCAGCAATTATAAACTCAGGACATCCCAAAATCAAAACTCAAGTTGACACTTCATGTAATCTATTCTGGATATAAATTGTTCATTTTTTTTTTTTGCAGTAATTATTAAGCATACAGAGTACATCAGGTGTGTTGGCATTTTTGTGTAACATGTAAGGTTTCCCCTGTGATCCATCCAGTGCTGTCACAACAGGAGAAGCTCTTTCTGGCAAATCGTGAAAAGGACAAAGGCAATGAAGCTTTTAGAGCAAAGGATTATGAGGAGGCAGTCACATACTATTCCAGGTCAGGTTCTTTAAACAACTCCTTCATTGCAGAAAGCACTTAGCGCCTCTTAAAGGGCTTTTATCATTTTGCTTAGTATATATTGTAAGTAGTAGACTGCCATCTTTCATTGTAGCTGTAGTAGGAAGTGTTTGTGCAATAATCTCACTGTAAATAGAGGTTTGCTTTATTGTTTATTCCATTACAGGAGCCTTTCCATTATAACAACTGTGGCTGCATACAACAACAGAGCCCAGGCAGAGATCAAGCTCGAGCACTGGCACAATGCCCTGAAAGACTGCCTGAGTGTGCTCGAGCTAGAACCAGGCAATCTGAAAGGTGTGTTAATGTTATTTCTATATTTTTTAACACAATAATACTTCCAGAATAAATACACCTGCACTTTTAGATGTATTTTTATGATGTGGTATACTTTAACTACAGCAGCATTAGTGTATGTGCTACATATTGTAATGCACTTCTTTTCGTTAGCCCTGCTTCGTCGTGCTGTTGTTTATAATCATATGGGCAACTTCCACATGGCCACTGAAGACCTGAGGACTGTGCTCAGGGAAGAGCCACAGAACACCGCAGCTACTGTAGGTGATAGTACCGAGGCATGTTCATCATACACCAGTCTACCTTTCGTCCACTAGGTGTCACTGTATTTGTGAAAGTTGAGTGATTTAGTGAGTCTATCATGGAAGTCTTTCATGTATTTATGTCATTACCGTAAATAGAGGATGATGTAGCTTTTTTAACAGATCTGTATCAGTGGAACAGCTCAGGATGTGCTGTGTTTAGCCGTCCCCTTTAATTGCATTGTTTAACTTCCGTTTCTATTTATTTGAGTATAATTTAGGTGTAAATGGGAAGAAAATGTTCCTTTTTGTAGTTATACATACACCAGGCACTACAACTGAATAATCTATCATTGATTGTGATATGAATAGTTGTGACAAACAAAAATATGAGATGTTTTAATGGATGAATTGTTTGTGTTTTAGCAACTTTTGTCTCAAATTGAGAAGAAGACAGAGGAATGTCAACAAGAGAAGCAATGCAAGGGCAAGAAAATCCTCATCCAAGAAATAGAAGAGGCAGATAACCAGACTGATGGTGACAACAAAGCTCATAAAACTGGTGATTGTTTGAACTACTAAAAACAATCAATATCCTTAAACACAGACATAGAGACTATAACAGCGCTAATGGCCATTTATGATATGCATATGCATCCAAAAATCAATCAAACCACAACTGATTTAAATGTTGCCTACTCTCTATTTAACATACAGTTAAATCGTTTTTCAGTTATAGTCAAGTTATGAGTTCAGAGGAAATTTAGATTTTTGTCAAAATTGTGCATTAATCCTTTATTTGACATGTTTTTTTCACTGTTGATTTCATATTAAAAACTAGCAAGACTAGCAGAAAGTGAATGAGGTAAACCAGTAGACTGTGGTACAGATTTCCCCGATCAGATTTTTCCCTTACTGGAGATATATTTGTATCTATAATCTCTTTTAGTGAAAAGTAACAAGTTAAGTCATTCCACTGACTTAACTGGACTCAAAAATCTAGTGCTACTCTAATTTATGTAACTTGAATGGGGTGTTAAATTTTAACTTTATAGCAGAATGCACTGTGTCTTTATAGCTGTGCTGGATTTAGTAGCTGAAGGATTTGCCCTCTAATACAGTCACGATTTATACAGAGCATGTTAGGAAGCTCCAGCATTGCCGGTGTTGTGCCAAAGTAGTTACCCCCGTCAAAAATTGTTTCCCCATCCACGAGAGCGCGCAAAGTAGGAGGAGCCACTTGCCCAGCTCCGTTCTGTACGCTACTTGTCACTGATCTGCAGTCGACGCAATAAAGAGTAAAAGCTGGAAAACGGCAGACTCGATTAATTTAATATTAGTTTCGTGACATTGTAATGTGCCGTGTGGAAGACAATTTACATTAAACTGTACACTGAAATAACCTGCTGGGAATACTTTGTCTAGAAAAATACTTTGATACTATAATACTGTAAAACCAGACGCGATCATGGAAACACGTCGCTCTCCGGTGAATTTACACTCGGTTTACATTTTGTAGCGAAGCTATCACGAAGGAGTTTATTTGCGAAATCAATCACAGTATAACCAATAACTACAGTAACGTTGGAGAGGGTTTCTTCACAGCAAAAGTTATGGAGGGATACAGATTTTATCAGGCTGTGTGGCATCGGCTGCCAAAATGTGTGCCCCCCCCATCTGTAATCCATATTGGCTTTGCTATCACAAAGGGTATATTTGCAAAATAAGTCACAGTATAACCAATAAGTACAGTAACTTTGGAGAGGATTTCTCCTTCACAGCAAAAGTTATAGAGGGATACAAAATTTATCAGGCTGTGTGGCATCGGCTGCCAAAATGTGTGCCCCCTATCTTTAATCCATATTGGCTTTGCTATCACAAAGGGTATATTTGCAAAATAAGTCACAGTATAACCAATAAGTACAGTAACTTTGGAGAGGATTTCTTCTTCACAGCAAAAGTTATGGAGGGTACAAAATTTATCAGGCTGTGTGGCCTCGGCTGCCAAAATGTGTGCCCCCTATCTTTAATCCATATTGGCTTTGCTATCACAAAGGGTATATTTGCAAAATAAGTCACAGTATAACCAATAAGTACAGTAACTTTGAGAGGATTTCTCCTTCACAGCAAAAGTTATAGAGGGATACAAAATTTATCAGGCTGCGTGGCATCGGCTGCCAAAATGTGTGCCCCCTATCTTTAATCCATATTGGCTTTGCTATCACAAAGGGTATATTTGCAAAATAAGTCACAGTATAACCAATAAGTACAGTAACTTTGGAGAGGATTTCTTCTTCACAGCAAAAGTTATGGAGGGTACAAAATTTATCAGGCTGTGTGGCCTCGGCTGCCAAAATGTGTGCCCCCTATCTTAAATCCATATTTGCTTTGCTATCACAAAGGGTATATTTGCAAAATAAGTCACAGTATAACCAATAAGTACAGTAACTTTGGAGAGGATTTCTCCTTCACAGCAAAAGTTATAGAGGGATACAAAATTTATCAGGCTGCGTGGCATCGGCTGCCAAAATGTGTGCCCCCTATCTTTAATCCATATTGGCTTTGCTATCACAAAGGGTATATTTGCAAAATAAGTCACAGTATAACCAATAAGTACAGTAACTTTGGAGAGGATTTCTTCTTCACAGCAAAAGTTATGGAGGGGTACAAAATTTATCAGGCTGTGTGGCCTCGGCTGCCAAAATGTGTCCCCCCTATCTTAAATCCATATTTGCTTTGCTATCACAAAGGGTATATTTGCAAAATAAGTCACAGTATAACCAATAAGTACAGTAACTTTGGAGAGGATTTCTTCTTCACAGCAAAAGTTATGGAGGGTACAAAATTTATCAGGCTGTGTGGCCTCGGCTGCCAAAATGTGTGCCCCTATCTTTAATCCATATTGGCTTTGCTATCACAAAGGGTATATTTGCAAAATAAGTCACAGTATAACCAATAAGTACAGTAACTTTGGAGAGGATTTCTTCTTCACAGCAAAAGTTATGGAGGGATACAAAATTTATCAGGCTGTGTGGCCTCGGCTGCCAAAATGTGTGCCCCCTATCTGTAATCCATATTGGCTTTGCTATCACAAAGGGTTTATTTGCAAAATAAGTCACAGTATAACCAATAAGTACAGTAACTTTGGAGAGGATTTCTCCTTCAAAGCAAAAAGTTATGGAGGGATACAAAATTTATCAGGCTGTGTGGCATCGGCTGCCAAAATGTGTGCCCCCCCCCCATCAATAATGCACATTGGCGTTGCTATCACGAAAGAGTTTATTTGCAAAATAAATCACAGTATAACTAATAACTACAGTAACTTTGGAGACCATTTTCTTTTTTTAGACTTCTTAATTTAACATCTACATATATATATATGTCGATATGTGTGTTCTCAACAATGTGTGCCATAAGAACACTAGCTGTGCACTTTAGTGTCAACTATGTACAAAGCGAAACAAATAAACACGTCTTCTGGTGGTGGGCTTTTCACGCAGAGCTGGTGGAACCACCGCAAACACATCTCACACTGAATCTGTAAAAAAAATAAATAATTATAAATCCCAATGTTAAAATTTCATTTACGGGAATTGATCATAACATTTAGCAGTCTTTCATGATGACATTACCCATTTGTTGTCAGTTTCATGCTCTTCTTCGCCCGCAGAAAAGACAGATGTTTGTCAAGTCATCTGTTTTAAAAGTGAAAAAATAGCACAGAGTATACTACCTACTGCACTTATTACTTCATTCAAACAACTATATGGTTTGTTTCTACAGCTATCATGATGAAAATATTCATGATTTCAGAACACTGAATTGTGGAAAATGAGTTACCTGTCTCTAGGAGGAGAGTGGTGGCAATTTGCAGCCTGTGTGTGTTTATGGCCTTTTTGTAGACGGAAAGTCTATTGACTCTTTTGCAAGATCTTTTCAGCAAACTGAAAAGAGATTCTAAGATGACTAAATAGGCTAATATCGTAAATGTTATTTTATAGAAATTTGTTTGCTGTGAATCAATTTCTTTCTTTTTTGTGTAATTATCTTATATTCCTTTTCCTGTCATTAACATTTATTACAACACAACATTTCCAATATTGTTGTATATATGTATGTATTACGGTTAAGACTCGTACTTTCAATGCAAAGACTCCACATGAGGTAGCGTCCAATTGTTTTGGGTGTTTGACTGTGTCACAAGTCCATCTTGAGACGTTGCATCCTTTTTTTCGCATGAATGCCCTGAAAGACAAGTACAATAAAAACAAATAACATGTTTTAAAATTTTGGTGACACAAAAAGATGAACAGTATGGAGAGCTTAAGTGTCTGTTGAACATCAAGTTAAGAACACTGACCACACTGTTTTGTTAAAATCATTACTTTTAAAAGTCTACAACGCATTTTAAGTGGACAATTACTTGTGCTTTTATTTTCCTGTTTCCTCCCATGATATAGAAATCAATCACTTACACAGTACACTTTGAAGAGATGTGGAGGAGAAGCAAAGATGAAATTCACACATGTATAACCTATGTGGAATTATTTTAGACATTTGTCTGATGTTTTAGTGCTAAACCTCCGCAACACTTTATGCAACTACTAAACATTATTATCCCGTGCTATATTTTCTAATGTAAAACATCATCTCATACAGACATCAGGTCCTCAAATAAACATTGAAACATGGGGAGACTTCTCTTTAAAGGCAAAATTAACCCATAACACCACAATATCAGAAGGCGAACACAAAAATTTAAACCTGTTGCTGCTAGTTTTTAATTCTGAGTACCATTTATTTTTTGATTGACATCATACTTGTAATTGTCATAATAAACACAAAAATAACAAAAGCAACAAAGAGTTTAATAAAGGGTCGAAATAAATTTGAGCAGTTATCCTTACCTTGTTGATTCCAAACAATTTTGGATACCTTGTTTAGTTTCTCCGAGTGGATCAAGATACAGCGACTTCTTTTCTTGTGGGTAAATGACCCACAGTAAAATTATGTGGAGAATTACATGTAATAATTCAAGACTTAAGATTATCTGCATGCCATGCATTTTTCTTATAAAACTGATTTGATGAATATTGTAAATGCAATTATTTTGTTTACCACTAATGTCCAGTGATGATGTTCATTTACAATTCCCAGAATCACTTCATGCTCCATGGGTTTGATCTTAAATTGAAACAAAAGAATAAAAATATTAACTTCAGACATAAAAAAAAAGAAATGCAATAACATGTTGTTTAGAGTCCTTTTTATTAAAGCAATTTATGATATATTATATATCATCCACTTATAAAGTACTCTGTGACAGCCATGATTCATCCCTCATTTCTTTAAACTGTGCAAGAAGCTGGACTATCTTATATTTTTTATAAGTGGTTTTGCACATTACTTCCTCCAAGACTAATAAAGCTCTTTCTAAGGATTTTCTTTGGACATGGAGTTCATTTTCACTCATTTTCAATGCGATCATTGTGCCATCTGCAAAATAATGTGTAATGCTTTATTAAGCCTCTTTAACAGTGACGTATGAATCACTTGAGAATAAAAAGGTACCTATTAAAGAGATGAAGCAGTGTTGATGATTTCAAAAGAGATATTAGCCCAAATGTTTGCAAATCTCAAATCAAGCATTGATTGGAGTGTGTACAAAAAGGAGGAAACCAGACAAACAGAGAACAAAAGAGAACTGGCAAGTCTAATAAACTATCCACATCTACTAACCCCAGTCTCAATTCGTTCTTTCTCCATAAGCTGTTATCCAATCTAAATCTGGATGTGGATATGATCTGAGGTACTTAAACAATACACACAAGATTCTTTCTAGAGATACCTACCTTGAGTCTTGGAGCTTTTCTCTTCCAAATGGCAGTCATTGAAAATGAATCAATGAATGCTGCTTTGGCTGAATTATGGCGATTGCATTGTCTCACCATGATCGCAAGATATGCATTAATAGATCTGCGAATACAAAATGTAAACATTTTTAACTGTTGTCAAGCAATAAAACACTGATAGTTGCATTGTTGTCAGTAAAGATCACTGTACCTCACTTTCCAACTCCATGTCCGGACCAATTTGTTGGATATCCCAGTAGAATAATTTGTAAGCACCAATTTTGGAGAGTAGAACGTGAGGACTCTTTCCAGCCCAGGCATCCATTATATCTACAAAAAGTAATGAGAAAAGAGACAAGTCATCAGGACTAAATGTAAATCAAAATTTAAAATGCATAATTTCTTATGTAGTTTTCTGACAAAAGGCGTGTTTCAGGGTAAATACTTTTAAGACGCTGATAAAATGGGCACATGGTTTAACATTGTATTTTGTAAAAAAAAGAGCACTTAAATTTGCTTTTATTTGGGGGTAAAGTTACACTTACAATGTCCTCTAAAGAAATTTAAATAAATTCATATTAATAAAAAGAAAAGGAATTTAAATACATAGCAATAGAAATGCTCTTGCCCCTATCAAATTTTTTTTTCCAGCAGAAACACCTATTACAACAATTTTTTAAAATTATGTTTAGTTGAAGCTACATGAATATGTTTTAAAATACTCAGGCTCAAGGCTTGCACCTGTGGCCTTTACTATTACATAACCATTTCTGGAAAAATGTTATTTTTCTCCTCCAAAACTAGTTTTATTGTCTTTAAAATAGAGTGTCAATTTCTGGGCTGTTAAAAGCAGCTTCTTAAAGAGTATTTGATCTTTCGAACTATTGCTGGCAGGCAGTCATCATCACAACATTAATATACTGCTTGTAGTGGGCATTCTATGTCACTAACAGCATATATGACAGCAATTTCAGAAAAGAAGAAAATGAAGAACATACACTACTAGTCAAAATTAGGGACACACCTTCCCATTCAGTGTTTTTCTGTGTGTTCATGCTTTTCATGCAGTGACAATCATCTTATGTGACTACCCCATGAAGCTCACTGACAGAAGGCCTAGAGTGTGCAAAGCAGTGATCAAAGCAAAGGGTGGCTAATTTGAAGAATCTAAGATATAAAAATATTTTTGGTTCTTTCATATTTTTGGTTTACTACATCATTTGTGTTAGGGTTAGTGCTCCATATGTGTCCATTCATAGTTTTGATGCCTCGAGTTCTAATCAACAATGAATCTACAAAATAGACAAGGAAATTAAGAAGCAACATTAAAATGAAGGTGTGTCCAAACTTTTCACTCTTAGTGTACATCAGATGTACAATATCAATCATTAACATTCTGGGTTCCACAACAACAAAAGAAAGATTCACAGTTTTGAAGGACTCACTTTTTCATTTGTGTAATTTTACACATGTGGCTTACATCCTTTACAAGTTTTCTATAATGTTTTGCCCCATGAAGGTTTTTTTTTTTTTTTTTAAAGCATTAACATATTGTTAAATTTAAATATTCTGTTAGGAAATATACCTAAAAAATCTTTTTAAAGGTGTAAAATTTGCTATGCCATGATCTACAGAGTACTGAAACAAACACTGTCATAGGAACAAAAGTCCTTTTTAAAAAATAAAAAATATTATATTTATTTACATTTCTCTGCAACAGGTTCAGTGTATCTCTGAGAGGGTGATGCTGGAGGTGGTGCAGGGCTAGCTTGTGTGGCTGTTGCTGGGGCTGGTGTCACAAGTGGAACTGTTGCTTCCATGGTTTGTGCTGTAGATTGCTGGGCTGTAATCTGTGGAGCTGAGGCTTGTGTGGTTGTAGCATTTGGAGCTGTGGTCTGTGAGGATGGGTCTGCTGCCGTTGTGGTTTGTGAGGCCTGGTCTGCTGTTGTGGTTTGTGAGGCTGGGTCTGCTGTTGTGGTTTGTGAGGCCTGGTCTGCTGTTATGGTCTTTGAGGCTGGGTCTGCTGCTGTTTGGGATTCGGTTTGTACAGCTGTAGCATATTCTGGTGCTGTAGCACTTGTGGCTGGTTCGTTCTCTTTCTGTGCTGTTGCTCCTGACTCTGGATCTGATACCGTTATTGCTATACCTTGTGGAACTGGAGATGGATGTTGTGTTTGAACCGATAGTGATGTAAGTGATGCCATTGGTGCTGTAGGCTGTGTAGCTCTAGGAGGAGGTGGTGGTGGTGCTACCGCCACTGGTGCTGCTGTAGCCTGTGAAGCTAGAGCAGATGCTGGTGCTGCTGCAGCTTGTGGTGCTGCTGGACCTGGTTGTGCTGTTGGTAATGTGGCTGCTGTTTTCTTTGAACCCGGTGTGGCACTCTTGGCATGCTGTCTTTGCTTAACTTTAGTTGGTCAATATTTACTTTTGGAATGATTGTCCCATTGGAATCCTGAAGATCTGCACTTTTACCTTGGATTGCTGTAATAATGTAAGGGCCTAAAAGTTTGCTTCAAGTTTTCCCCTTTCCTCTGCTGACTTCTTATGTTAGCTCTTAAAACTTTGTCACCAACTTTGAAGACGACATCTCTCGTCATCATTTTTATTTTGCCCTTTGTTTTTTTCCTGAGCTTTGACCACATTGTCCTTCACCAGTTCCAACAGCTTTTGATGCTTTTTGAATGTCTTCCCGACAGCTCCT
Source organism: Oreochromis aureus (assembly GCF_013358895.1). Classification (NCBI taxonomy): domain Eukaryota; kingdom Metazoa; phylum Chordata; class Actinopteri; order Cichliformes; family Cichlidae; genus Oreochromis; species Oreochromis aureus. Next base: position 5,625,127 of record NC_052952.1, on the reverse strand, counting down.
CCTGCCCCACAATGTCTTCCACACTCTCATCAACCTTTGAATCAAAAGACATGTCTATCATTACTATAATTTGTGTAAGATACACAGATAATACATAAAAGAACTGAGAAATACAGTGAAAATTTACATTAAGTGTCTTTGGTAAGGTTTTAAGACACAATGTATTTCTGGCAAAGCTTCAGTGTATCTTGGGATTGATTGGACATGAAGAAAACTGTTATTGAGGGTTTGAACAATCCATAAAAATATTCAGTGGTGTAGTGCTTTTATGGCGGTGACATAGCATCCATTGAAACTGATCTGCCTGTGCCTCAAAAACTAAAAAAAGTTTCGTTGTGTGGGATTTCCGTGTAGTTTGTCACAGACAGAAAGACATACCATGAACTCTTCTGGGATTTCGGAAGGATAGCGAGCCTCTCTGCCAAACATTAGGTAATAAGGTGAGTATTTGGTGGTCACTTGTTTTTAGTTCTGAGTCCAAACATTACAGCATCCAGATACTCATCCCACATTTCTGGTTGGTCGTATGTGACTTTACACAGGGCTCTGACAATGAAAGCACATAGAAGACATTCATATGAAAGATCATTTACATTTTTTAATAGTTTAATGTCATGCATTCATGTTTTGGTTGAAGGGAACCCCCATAAATGTATAACATGTACTCCAAGAATTTACCTCTGGATGGTGCCATTCATTTTCTCCACCAGCCCATTTGTTTGTGGGTGATAGGGGAGCAGAGGCTTCTTTAAATTTTAACAATCCATAAACCCTTTTGTTGAGCTGCAAAAGAAAGTTATATACACTGACTATAAGCACATTACAATAAGAATTTAAATAAACAGCTGTCATACTAATATCTCAAAACAGATTTATAAAGACCAGAAAATTAACCATTTTCAAAAAATTATTCAAATATGAGTTCACATATTTTTGCCAAAGACTAAAAGTACTTACAGAATTGACAAATTCTTTGCCTTGGTCAGTAAGAATCCTTTTGGGGCTTCGAACTGGTGGACAAATTTTATGAGACAGTTTGTCACTTCCCGGCTGATTTTGACTTTAAAGGGTATGCTTGTGGCCATTTTGTAAAATAATCAATAAAACACATATGTATTGATGTCCATTGTTGGTTTCAGTAAGTTTTCCAATAAGGTCCATCCCAACCAGTTCAAATGGCTGAGAGACCTTAAAAACAAAATCATAGTTAAGTTAATAATACTGAAATTACACAGAATGCTAGTCTACTGTTATAATTTTTTCAAGTATATAATCAGTAGGTTTCTAAGCAATGAAAACATTGTGTGATTAAATGTGATTATTTGCTGTGGTCGATGACTAACCTTTATCGGAATGTATTCCGCTGGTTTTTAATTGTTGCAGCACTTGCCTGGCAAAGTGCACATTGGGAAACCTAATCAAAAATAAAAGCAATTCAATAAGAAACACAAGAGTTGATGATCAAGGTTTACATAACTTATTATGAGAGATACAGAAACATTGCTGTGTTCCTCTTAAAATAAATTAGCTGTAGTCGAATTACATAGAGTTTGTTTTGGAGTACCCACCCAATTATTGATGTCCACTGACATCCCTGGCCAGTAGAACCGCTTTGAAATGGCTTCTCTTGTTTTGTTTGCCATAATGGGCCCCAGTAGGACTGGCATGAAAATCTGAAAAATTGTGTTTGCCTCATCAGCCCCACAGACTACCGTTGTCTTTATGGTTTTGTCTGTGCCTTTGTAGCGCCAGTAAAACAGCTGCTCCCCTAAACATAAACAAGAAAATAGAAAAGTTTATTATAGCTGTTTAAACCATGACAGGTCTATATGTGGTAAAAGTCATGACAATACATCTTCAATGTAATGAATCAATTATGTATGTGATATAATTTGGGGTGACTATTGGACTGGTTCTCTATAGTTATGACAGTATGACTACTTCAGAAGCCAAAAAGATTATGCCACTCACAAGACTGTATTAGTGATACTAAACAAAGTGATGGATGTGTAAAGTCATTATAACTAATGGCCTTCAGATATCATGGAGTTATCTTTTTGTACAAATATCAATTCAAAGTAGTTTAATTCCAAATTTCCTGCTGTCCGTAATTTTCCACATATGTAATTTAAAGACATAAAGACATAACAGTGGGTACACCTGCGTAAAAGGGTGTGGCACATACCACTCCAAAAGTAATTACGACGTAATATATTGTAGTTAAGCTATAAAAGGACAAAAACAGTTCTTAGTTAACGCTGTCTTCTTAATAGCAAACCTTAAAACTTTTACTTTAATAAACGCCCATGTGCCTATTAACCGGGGTTAACTAGGTCAAAGAAAGGTCAAGCTAATTAAATCGGTTAGTGCAAATTAAGACTACACATTATGCCTTTGTATATGTGTTAATATATATGTATTGATGACATTTATAAACGCTACGAAGTTGCTGTTATTACCTTCAATGTCGTAAATAGCAGCTTTTCTTCGGAGAAGAAACTTCTCTTTCTTCGTGAAAAGCGCTGGATACTCGCCTTTCAGTTTATATGCAACCAAAATCTTGTACTCGTCTGGTTCCATTCTCTTGTGGTGTTTGTTATTTTCGAAAACAAATTGTAAAGTAATCTTCTAGTTAGTTCAGAGCCACTCTGTTTTTCGGTTCGTGCGCACAACGTGAGCTAATTTGCATAATTGATGAGGAAAACCCACGTGACCAGAGATTTTGGAAAAATTTGACAAATGTCGGTCAAGTAGGCTCTACGAAAAGGTTGGCCAAAACTAACTTGCAAAATTTTGAAAAGCCCTGTGACTTACAAAGACGATATATATATATATTTAAATGTTGTTTTAAATTTTATTTATTTACAAAGAAAAACTCTGCCAATGTGCATTATTGATGGGGGGCACACATTTTGGCAGCCGAGGCCACACA